>NW_015547816.1:222758-224760 GCF_001515605.1 Sinocyclocheilus anshuiensis | reverse complement strand
TTTTTGACTCGGCAGTTGATGGCGTTAGCAGGAGGACGTGTGGTTCTAGCATTAGAGGGAGGTCACGACCTCACAGCCATATGTGATGCTTCTGAGGCTTGTGTCAGCGCTCTGCTGGGACTGGAGGTCAGATTTCATGCAGAAGCTGTCCAAATACCATCACAAGTATTCATTTATTACACCTTTATAATCCTGTTATACCATTGCCGTTAACAAATAGTGAGCACTCTCTCGTTATGTTAACATGACTTTTCTGGCAAAGTCTTGCATGACGTGCTCTTTGTCCTAAAGGAAAAACAAAAACACCCTTTTTCATCTCATTTTCTCTTAGGAGCCTCTTCCTGAGTCGACTCTCCTCCAGACGCCCAATGCCAACGGAGTGCTTTCACTCCAGAGAGTGCTACAAATACAGAGTGAGTGTCTCGCGCTCCTCTCGTCCCAGTCTGCCTCTAATTATCCTGAAATGCACTGGCTTCCTGGTAGCACACATTTGTTTAATTCTTTGTCATTAATTATAATCATGATCATCGTTGTTGCACCACATGGTTCCTGCTCTGCCAAAATATTCCTATAAAAACTACCTCTCTCATGCCGTTTCTGTGCTATTGCCATTATCTGCCTGCATCTCTGTAGTTTTCAACCATCTGTCATCAAGACTCGTCACTCACATTTTCAGAGCTGTATGACTTTGTCTTCGGTTGAACCCAAAAAGAAAGAGGGTCCTTTTTTCTATTTTCTATGCACAAAAGTGTACAATGATTCACACAGGCAAGGTCCAATAAGGACAGTTTTATTAGAATTTAGAGTGTCCAAGCTGCTTTTTTCTATGCACAAAAGTGTACAATGATTCACACAGGCAAGGTCCAATAAGGACAGTTTTTATTATTATTAGAATTTTATAATACAATATCTGTGTTTGAGAAACCAACCTAAAAGTCTCCATTATCTTTCCCTCTGCTATAGTTCTCCAACATCATGGAAACCTCGTCGGTTCTTGAGTGTCAAACAAGCACTTTGAGCTTGTGTTTACCATAGTTGATGTGCTCTATGTGTGCGCGCTGAGAAATGTTTATATGTGAATAAAAGCCTAAATTAAATCTGTTCATCTTATAAAGTGATCCAGAAGACTTGGCTTAAATCGCTCGGTTCATATGAATTACTTTTACAATGTCTTTATGAACTTTTTTAAAGCGTCAAAGTTCTGGTTCTGTGGATTTCAATGGAGGGACAGAAATCTCTCAGGTTTCATTAAAAATGTCTTGGGTTTGGAATGACATGAATATGAGAAATGAATGACAGTTTTTGTTTTTAAATTGTCATTAATGAGTGTACAACATACAGAACTACCAAATTTTGCTAAAAGTTTGATTGCATTAGTGTTAATTTCGTTAACGAAGACTATGACGAAAAATGTTCGTTGACGAGCTTTTTTCCCATGACTAAAGGCCCGTTCACACCAAGGACGATAACTAAAGATAACAATAAAGATATAGTTCTAAAAATCGTTCTCAATATTAAAGAATGGCAGAGTCCACACCACAACTATAACGATAAATGCACAGAGAAACGTTGGAATCACTTCCAGAACGATTTTTTTCCAGCTGATGAATGATACAAACATTGACAGCCAATCAGAATCCATCCTGCTGTAACGAGCTCGTGAATTTAAAGCGGCAGACGCACGTGCGCTTAGAATAAACAGACGATATCGTTCGCTGGTGTGGACGCTAATATCGTTATCTTTATAGTTATCTTTATAGTTATCGTTCTTGGTGTGAACGGGGCTTAAGACGAGACGAAGGCGAGACGACAGTAAGGTCAATAAATGATAACTAAGACTATATCAACATCCAATTTCGTTGACGAAATAAGACGAGACTAAAATGTATTCAAAAAGATAAAAACTTTACCAAAAACTACTAAATACTGAAAAACAAACAAGCTGGAGTTTAGCGATCTAAATGAAAGCGTCATTCAGCCGGTCTGTGTTCTGTCATGAGAC
>NW_015547816.1:213608-222037 GCF_001515605.1 Sinocyclocheilus anshuiensis | reverse complement strand
GAATAAACAGACGATATCGTTCGCTGGTGTGGACGCTAATATCGTTATCTTTATAGTTATCTTTATAGTTATCGTTCTTGGTGTGAACGGGGCTTAAGACGAGACGAAGGCGAGACGACAGTAAGGTCAATAAATGATAACTAAGACTATATCAACATCCAATTTCGTTGACGAAATAAGACGAGACTAAAATGTATTCAAAAAGATAAAAACTTTACCAAAAACTACTAAATACTGAAAAACAAACAAGCTGGAGTTTAGCGATCTAAATGAAAGCGTCATTCAGCCGGTCTGTGTTCTGTCATGAGACCTCAACTATATTGTTTGTGATTGTGATTGCTGAATAAATACACTTACTCAACCGCTGTTGTTTTAATAGAGAAATAGACTATTGCAATTATGGAATTAGTGGAATTACTAGGAATTTCATTGTTATAATATTTTTCGTTTGTTTTAGCTGTTTTCATAATGTAGCCTAGACAGAGAGATTGCATAAGTCTTTGGTGTTGATTTATATAATAAAAAGCCTATAATAAATCAGCACACTAGATGAGGTAAAATACACAATGTGTCCACATTCTATTGATTTGTGCTTACTTGAGAAAGTGCAATAGGCCTACCTGAAATGCAAAAGTAAATTTCTCAAATGACAACAATAATTACGATTATAATTTTGAGAAAAAAATGACTAAAACTAGACTAAAATACTTCAGGTTTTCTTAGACTAAAACTAGACTAAAATACTTCAGGTTTACTTCAACTAAAACTAGACTAAAATACTTTAGGTTTTCTTCGACTATGTACATTAACTGACAGTCACCACTGATAAGCTACCACTAAATATTGCAGAAACTTAATTTTCTGTAAAGTTGCTTTGCAACGATTTGTATCGTGAAAAGCGCTATACAAATAAACTTAAACTTGAATACTAGCCATTTAAATTTCAGTCTCCTTCACAAAAAGGCTTCACAATAAAGCACACAAATTGTGTGCAGTATTTTGCAAATGCCTTTTAGTATTTTCATTTCATGGAAATGAGCAGCTTTGACATTCTGCAAAAGATCTTTTTTTGTGATTCACTTCAGAAAGAAAGTCAAATAGGTTTGGAATGACATGAGGAATGGTGAATTATGGCAAAAATGAGTCCTGTCTGTTAATTCTGAAATCTCTTCCTCTGTCTCAGGTCAGTATTGGCCGTCACTGAAGCCGCTGATGGGCACAGTGGGGATGTCGTTTCTGGGTGCCCAGAGGAAAGACTGTGAGGAAACGGACACAGTGAATGCGATGGCATCCCTCTCCGTGGGGGTCTTGACCAACAAAAGGTGAGTTCTGATGAAGAAATTGTGCTAAATCCAAGTAATAGAATTAGTCACACTTCTATAGTGCCTTGATCCTGTTTTGTACACAATTTGTTCTTTTATTTAGTTTAACCAAGTTTATTATTGTTAAATAAACCTATTAAAATATTTTTGTTAAATAAAACTGTTGAAATTAAGCTGAAATAAAATATAAATATTAGACGAAAACATAATGAAAATTAGAAATGATGCTTTGGTAACTAACTGAAATGAGATAATAAGAACTGAAAATAAATAACTAAAACTAAAATAAATTAGACTTTAATAGTAATTAAAAAAAAATAAAAATGACAAAAGCTGATGATAAAATGAAACTAAAATTAAAACAAAACCTTTTAAAATATATATATATATTTTTAAATATAAATAAAAATGATAATAGTATACAAATACTAAAATATGGGTGTGACAACTGCATTCTACAACCAAATTTACTTACCAAAAATTCAGGAAAAGCCACATTTTCCTACAAGAGTTTGTTTTTGCAGAAAGGGGCTAATCTGTAATCCAAACCAATTCATCCTAATGTTTTCACAGGTGCCTACTTCCCTTCTAATCTATACTGGGCTTTAGAGCAAATGCTCTAAATACATATGCTTTTGATACATTCCTGAGCATAAAAACCATATGGTGATTGTTTGATGCTAAACATAAACCTCATTTTTTACAGCCTTGCCGATGAGCCCATGGAGCATGACGAAGACTCCCTTTAAACCAGGTCTTTACGCGTCTGAAAACCGTCCAGTACCAAATTGCGCTCCACACCATGTGAACGAGCCGTGCCTCGAGACCAGCAGTGCCTCAGGGGGCGTGGCTTCCTCATCACGGCCCCTCCCCCAAGACACCACCTCAACACTGACCACCAGCAAAGCGCGGCTAAGCTAACAACCCACAGCCACAGTTCTGCCGGGGCTCTGGGATCCAAGGCATCTTCTTCATTCAAGTACCACACAAACAAACACACTATGACGCATGAGGCCGCTTTGTGCGTTAGTGTGTTTTTAACATTCACTAAAAGAATGCACTCCAGTCATTCAATGTTCACCTCAAAAGAGACTGTTTACTTTAGCTGGAGATGCGAAAGCAGATTTGCAGGAGCGGTTGAGGATTATTTCACCTTTTTTAAAGGCAGCCCACTTTACTACCCCTGTCAAGCGGACTGTGCTAGGAGAAAATGCGGGTTTTCCTTGCACCTGGCAACCACAAAGTGGCTCCACTCTATGATGTAATTACTATTAACCAATTTAACCACTAAAGAAGAAGAAGAAGAAGAAGAAAATGATCATGACAACTGTGTGTTTTATAAATAGTATTTTTTTTTTTTTGCACTGTGCATTCCATAATGTGAACCGTGAAATTTTCCAAACCTCTGGGAATAGAAAGATCTAATTCTGGATCTAGTTTTACGCTTAACGTTCATATTTTTTTTTTTAAAGTGAAGCAAAAAACAGTTGCATTCGTGTCAAGTTCAGTTACATTCTACCTGCATTCCCAGCATGAAGGCTGTAAACTTGAATACTTCGAGATGCTTATTTGTACTGATTCTGTGTATTTGATTTAATGTCTCATGTTTTTGAAGGCCAGAGGGACAAACCAGCTATTAGCAAGTTTATTGCACACACCCACCCACACCCAAAAAAACACACATATACGCCCATCTTTCTGAGCACACGTCGCGTCAATATGACCACTGTACATTGAATATCGTGGACACAGGAAGTGCTTAGGCTTTCCCTAGACTAATTGTAACGCAAGGTAGATCAGTCTCTTTTTAGACCAAACTAATTTGAATATGATCTTTATATGTGTGTGCATGTGTATCTATCAATCATATCTATTGTCTGTTCTGTACTCACAATCAATTGACCACAAGAAAAAAAAACGCAAAATGATATTTGAATGGGCCCTCGAAGCCACTTTAATGGCAGTGTGTGAGATTCTTTTACAACACAATGTTCTTAAAACAAATGTCTGTATTTTTCACTGATCTTTGTTGTTTTGGACGAGGCATTTAACGCATTTAATGATTTTCTTTCATTGCTGTGCACTTACTGAAGGTTTTTTTATTATTATTATTTTTACGAGGGATGCATTGTTTTTGGATGGCGTTCTGTTTTCCACAGCCTGCACATAGATGTCTAATTCACACCAGTTGTGTGGATGAAGTTTATAGTGATATTAAATATGTCTCGCAGCTGCTGGGATTCACATTTACGCCATCATCAATGAACCGAAATGAATGTCACACCAACCTTAAACCAAAACGGACTGACCTCTTTAAATACTGTGCCACTCCACCAGCACATTCGGTTTCAAAACCCATATCACTTTTTTCACGTTTCGAAACAAAAATTCATCTAGTTGCGTACTCCTGATGGGCCAAACCTCTGAAAATAATGCGTTGGAAATGATCGTCCACATGCTGTATCAGTATCTCAGAGTTAATGCGTGCTGTCTTCATGGTCGGGACGTTACATTCCACTAGTAGCACAGTTCATGGTGCTTGTTTGACTTTTGCGGTGTGCTTTTGGTTTAATGAATGACCCGACGGCTCGCTTTCGAGTTTCAGATTTGTATCATTATTCATTGATTTGTATAACAATGGCCGCATGAGTTGGTGATACTCTGCACAACCCTTTTACCACTGTATTCACAACCAAATACAGCGTTAACATGCTTTCCTGCGTTCACTACAAGAAACAATCGTGACCTGACAAATTGCTGTTATTACGAACATGTGGAATTAAAATAGAGGCATTCCTTGTGAGATTTCTGTAATGCTGCGGAAACAAGTGCCCAACTAATAAGTCTTTAATTCATCCATTTCTTGCCTTGTACCAAACCACTGTGGATAGTTATGCGTTTGTATGATTCCATGTAAATAGCACCATCCATTTATCGATGTTTTGAGAGGTTTTCATGAAGACCCTGGGTAGCCTTTGCCCATCAGACCCCCGTGAAGACTGTTGTAAAATAGAGCAGATGCAGACGTTTACTCATTAATGAAGTCATAGCTAATCGCTCAGAACTAGCGGCGAGCTTGCTGTGTATTTATAGTACTTCAAACAGTGCACTTGCATTTCACCATCAACAAAACGGGCCTGTTCATCTTTGAGACGAATTGGAAATCGACTTGGTTAGCGACAAATCCACAGCACTTAGTGACCGTTTCGTTGGGACTGTGACTGCAAACAGATCTTGACATTCCGTTGCAGTTTGGACACTGATATGCGTCTTACATACAGGTGTATTTTTACAGTAGCTTTGTGCATTTGTAATGTTTTGATATACCTCTCAAAGCGCTTGTATTCTCTCATCTCTCAAACCCTTTATTAAGTAAAACGGAGAGCGCGTGCTGTCGTCATCGCTCGTGTAAACGCAAACCAGCGCCGTCTTAATTCCTCTGTCATTTATTCCCTTTCGTCTTCTTGTATGGACAATGTAAATAGTTTCCTATGACCAAAAGACTTCACCTACGTGCCTTGAAGTACTTTACCTGTCGAACCCCACTAACTGGATCTGTTTAACACAGAATAACAGAAATTATGTTTCCGAATCTTCATGTACTTAACGATTCCCTTGTTTATTTCCCATTTCTTTATTTCTCTGTGTATAGAAAGGAATGTCTATTTTGTACTGTTTCTATCTTCCTAATTAAAAAGAAAAGGATTTTTTGTTTGCCTAAATTTTGTTCGGCTTTGTCATGTTTTTTTGTGAACTCTCTTTTCTCGCTGTCTGAACAGCACATAACGGGGAACTGAAAGAAAGGAATCAAATGTGTCATCCGCACATCCATTTGTTTTCCATTATTTGAGAAACACTCACTCAGATCTACAGCAAGTTATTTTTATTTTAGCATAGCAATACTGTTAAAAAATATATACTAAGATAACTATAGTTTCTTTTAGAAATGACTACAATGCCCGCGTTTTCCACCAAAACACAGCTGTTGTTACTATTGTAAAACTATGGAAGCCCGTTTCCGCCACTGAATAAAAAATAAAAAGGGTAATTGCGACTTTTTATCCCACAATTGTGACTTTTTTTCTCAGAATTGCATGATATAAACTCGCAATTACGAGTTAAAAAGTCATAATTGTGAGATATAAACTCGCAATTCTGAGAACATATCAGTCTCCCCCCCCCCTCAAAATTAGACTTTAACTCGCAATAGCGAGTTTAAAAAGTCAGAATTGCGAGTTACAAATAGATATTTTATAAAAATATAAAGATTCATTACTGATGGGAAAAGACACAAACGTTTCGGCTCAAAGCCTTCCTCAGTTAGTCCTATACTAAGTAACTCAACAGATTGACGCACCAAAATAAAAAGATCAAGTAACGCAAGAGCACAGTGCAAACGACGTTATAAAAATATAAAGAGACACAATTGCGAGATATAAAGTCACAATTGCGAGTTATAAAGAGATATTTTATAAAAATATAAAGAGACAATTGCGAGATAAGAACTCGCAATTCTGACATTTTTTCTCGCAATTGCGAGTTTATATCTCGCAATTCTGACTTTATAACACAATTGTGACTTTTTTTCTCAGAATTGCGAGATATGAACTCACAATTACGTGTTATAAAGTCAGAATTGCGAGTTTTCATCTCGCAACTGTGTCTCTTTATATTTTTATAAAATATCTCTTTATAACTCACAATTGTGACTTTATATCTCACAATTCTGTGAAATTGCCACAAAAAAAAAAAAAAAAGCTTACTTTAAAAACATCTTATACTGTTTAAAGATGCCTTTTTTTTACATTATGGTGCCATGATAAATGTAATTTTCAGGTGTGTCATGCATCTATTGAAGCATCTAAGAATGAACCATTACAATTATGTATTGCACATGCACACAACCAAAGAAATCTGAAATTCTTGATTAATGACTGGCCTGAAGCCACTAGATTGTCCGTGTACTGGTCAGTGGTCCATCTGGTCACTGGTTTCTTCTAATGTAACAAGTTTAGGCTTCTGCTTTAGTTTTAGTTTGGGCCACTGTGGCCGTGTGTTTTGCACTTTGCTTCAAACATACATCTTGTAATTGCCTTACCTAATTACAAGTACTAAACAACAGAATGTGGCACTTTTGTGGTGAGACGGTCCGTCTTATTTCTTGCCAAGCAGACATATATTTATTGAAGCCTCAAACTAAAAAGGATAATGCTAAGTTTATGTGCAGACCAAGTTTAGCCGACATTTTATTCTAATTAAGTAATTAGTGCTGTCTGTCTGGATCCTAAAGAACTCGTACGAGCAGAACAAGAACACCTTGATCTATCGCTTCAAACTTTTTCCATTCATATCTGGGGGGTTTTGTCCTTTACATTTCTCATTTGTTAAATGATTTATTTTTCTTAAAGTTTTTATTGCACTAAGTGGGGAAGTCATGGCCTAATGGCCGGTCGCCTCTGATTGCACGACACTGGATACGAGATCCCGTGAAGGGCAGAGGGAGGGCGATTTACACCCGTGGGCTAAAGGAGAGTCCTCTCCACCTTTCCCTGCTTCCTGTTCACTCACTTTTCTTTTCCTTTAATGATTTTTCTTTGTTCCCTGTTATCTTTAATAGCAACACATGGCCTCTGGTTCTCAGTCTGGGAGCTTAGTGGAAAATAATGTGGAATCTATGGAATAAGTACTCATTTATATTAAATACATATTAATTACGTAGTTATTACTTATGTACTAACTTATAATTAGTTTAGTTATAAATGTAGTTATAAATCTAGAAATATATGCTTGGCCAGTGCAAAATTATGCAGACAATAACTTTATAAAAATGTCTTGTGGTGTTTTTTTTTTGTTTTTTTTAATACTTACATGCAGTATTTAAATGTACTTGTGGTTAAGGCAATACATATGAAATCAAAAGAAGAGGCTACACCAGTAGGCCTGTGTATATGATGACCTCAATAGCGGAATATCACAAGCTGAAAGTAATGTTTAGGTAAACCTGACAAGTAAGTTTTTACAATAAACATGGATCACATGACATGAATAAATGTGTCTATGAGAATAAGAATAAAATCAGTTTTTCTGCAAAGACATGTGTAAGTGGGAATTCCAGAATCTTGGAATTAAAGAGGAGTTTCGAATTCATGCTGTATTCTCAAAATGGCTAATATCTCACAGATTCTTGAGACAGCATGTTTTTTATGGACCCAATTTGGTTACCCTTTATTTCGATAGTCCACTTTAGACATCTGCATATCTGCATATCAACTAACTCTCATTAGAGTATTTGTTGACTGTTAGGTTAGGGTTAGTAGAATGAGTTGCCGTACTTGCAAAGTTACTTATAGTCAGTAGAAAGTCTGTTGAGCGACCATCAAAATAAAGTGTTAGATATTAAGTGGACAGTCTACTAATACTCTAATGACTGCTAGTTGACATGTAGTTGCAAAGTTATTTATAGGTAGTTGAATGTCTAAAGTGGACTATCAAAATAAAGTGTTACCCTTAATTTTCATACTATTAACCTGGGGTTGAAATCAATATTATTATTATACATTTTTTCCATTTAAACCAATTGACAGATGTTTGAAGTTATGAATTCCTATTGCTGAAAACCTATTCCTTTTTGGACAAATCTGAAATTGTTAGCATTTAGTCCATTTGAAATGAGTACAACATTTAGAACAGATTACTGGTGCAAAGAATTGTTATACGGAAAATAAAGTCATTAATATCCAGCACATTGTAAAAATGTCCTCCCTAAGACAGTTATCATAAATGTAATCTGTGTCTTGTCTATGTAGTATTTTTTTTTACTCAAGTATTCAATTTCCAAGAACAAACAAACTATACATATATATATATATATATATATATATATATACATACATACAAACAATTTGCTTCCAATGCCTGCGGATCTTTGACCAGTCTATTATGAGTCTATAAGTCTATTATACAGTCAAGATAAAAACTAGCACAATCCTTGGAAAACTATTATCCAGCTTTGAACAAACTTTTCATTTAAATATCTGCCTTTTTGTGTCATTCTATTGAATTTGTCATGTAAATTTGATTCTGAAACAGGTTAACTGTTCATTAGAC
>NW_015547816.1:194736-213530 GCF_001515605.1 Sinocyclocheilus anshuiensis | reverse complement strand
ATAGCATCAGTTCAGCAGGCGAGAGCTACTCCAGCTGGTTAAAGGTCTAGCAACAAAAATAGATTCTGTTCCAGCGCTACCCAAGCCACAGTACTTGCCAGGAGGCAGTTACAACAAACCCTGAAGAAAGCCTTTAGTGACAATACCCTCACAATTATCATTTATTACAATTAAAGTTAGTATATTATTAAAATTTGGGATGTTTGTTGTAACTGGGCGCAGAGCTCCCCCGATCATCACCATTTAATACAGCATACAGTACAGTATAAATATATATACTAATATATGTGCACTCTACACTGATCGTTATGATGTATGTAATAAACCCAACAAGTCCAAGTCCATAATCAATGAGCAAGTCATTTTCTCATTTGTGGTAGAGAAGCATGAGCTTGCAGATCAACAACTCAGGCTAAAGCAAATCCATGTGCTCATTTCATTTATAACACTTCATTCTGCTGACTCGAGGTCTGACATACCTGTAGAGGTTTGCTCAGAGAAAAAGTGAAAAGATCGGTGTTGGAAGGTCAGAGGTCAGCTTTAGGCAGGGTCAGGTCATGGCAGCAGGAGTCAAATGGCGGTTGCTGGTGAAGCTGAAGCTGTAGCTAGTAGACAGACAGCGATAGATTTAATAGTCAGAGTCACTTTCTCTCAGGCACAATGTAGGTTCACAGTTCAGAGGCTGGTCGGAGTTTCGTAGGGTCGGCAGGTAGGATCAGGAACGGGTGAACGTCTAGTGAGTGGCGGACATGGACCAAGCGCCCTCCATCCTCCATACGGAGAAGGCGTAGCTCAGTCTTTCGTGGGCCAGGTAGTTACAGCTGGCCAGCTTGGCATCCATCTCATCGCTCTGGAGAACCTGGTAGAGAAAGTCGATGTATCTCGAAGCCAGTTTGAGGATCTGAATCTTGCTCAGTTTGTCTGAAGGCAACGTGGGGATGATCTTCCGCAGCGAGGCGAAAGCGTCGTTTAGGGACTGCGTGCGCTGCCGTTCCCGGACGTTCGCGATCCCCCGTTGCGTGTGGAGGTCCTCGAACGGTTGCCCGGGCACAGGTGACACCGAGCTCACAATGGGCACTAGGGAGGTCGAAGAGGTTGATGAGGAAGGAGGAGAACTCCTCTTGGGCCGCTTGGGGCAAGAGGGAGTGAGCGTTGAGGGGCCCTTCAGTGACGTTTTGTTGTCCTGTGTTAGGGGTCCACCAGGCTCTTTCTTGGGACCTGTCAGCCGCTTTCGAGCAGCCGCCGGTGGTGCAACAACGACGGGGCACTTGTTAGGGCGACGTTCTTGCTCCTCTTCACTGGGTAGGACCCCACCCTCAGGAAAGTCGCCACAAGACTGTTCCTCTCGCATGACGGTCAGTCGTCCTTGTCAGTCCCGTGCTTTTATCCTATTTCGCTTTGTTTGTGGCACGGTTCTTTGCCTTGGACTGAGAATGATTTTAATGGAAAGCAAAACAAATCAAAGCAAAAAGGTGCTTTTTCCGACCTCAAGAAGGTGCCGGATTACACGGCCGTTCATCTGGGTTCGTAAAAAATCTCCTCAGTCTCCTCAGTACGTCATGTAGCTGTGGGTCAGTTCTTGAAACCTCAAAATCACTATCTGGTTGTCTGGTCTTTTATAAAGGCCAGTGGCTAAGTCTTCCAAAGCCCTACCTACTTTGATCAGCGATTGGTTAAGAGGTGGATAGGTTGAGGGGTGGAGCCGGCTCAAAGGAAACAGGAAGGCGATGTACGTCGCGATTGGAGGATAGAGCCAGAGGGAGGGGGCGCAATCCAAGGTAGCGGCAAAGACTCTGCTGTAGAGTTTTCTTGAGATTGTCTGAAGCATATTGGTTCCAGATTTCTCCCAAAACAAGCCTTCGGTCCATACACACCCCCTCCACCACTCCAAAACCCCACACCTCCTCTTTTTCCCCCCAGCACAGACCAAGACAGACAATAGGAAGCAGCTGAGAAGCAGGCTTGCTGTTTTGCATGCTGTTTCATGCTCTCTCTGTTGGCTTTATGGCATGGCGAGGTTTTCAAGGGTAAACTGAACTTTATTTCGAACACCACGAACTGAACATCACTGAGTGTCTATGTATGTCATGTGTGTCTATGTTAACAAGGACATTTCTCTGTCCTGTACTTGCATTTATGTGCATTTAAAAGTGGGACTGTGAGTGAGTTTTTATATATTGTTGATTGTGTCAAATTGATCTGTGTGTGTGTGTGTGTGTGTGTGTGTGTGTGTGTGTGTGTGTGTGTGTGAGAGAGAGAATTTGTGTGAAAAGTTGCCATCTCACATGCACATGTAGCTTAAAATATCCATGAACATAAACTCTTAATAATATTGAATGTATAACATTTTGTTTCACTTAAACATTTTAAAAAGTCGTCAAACCATGACAAAAAGAAATGCTGTCAGTGTTTATATGTATTGTAGCATCATATCAGTGCACTATTAGCTAATGTTTCATTTGAGTCTGAGGAAAAACCGGGTCTGGAGTCAGGACTGTCCGAGACCTCAAAGTGAATCTGGCCTTGAATTAAATCATCAATATTTTTTAGCTTTATTTTGACCTTTATGACTAAGTACAATGTGTCAATTTAAATGAAACCAAACCTGCTTTGATTGTATCGTGTCATTCTGATTGCTAATTTCATTTTAAAATCTCATAACTAGTGTCCTTGGTTTCAGAAACAAAGCATATGCAAGAATGAAATTCCAAAACAATGAATTCATTTCTGAGAAGAATTGGCGCTCTAATCAACAGTTAAAAATACAAACAATGGGCATCATTATTCAGTCTCTCTTATGTCTCAGTGTCTTCTAGCAGATTAAGAAAACTGACAGATCTATTATGCAGCCGTGGGGTGCAGCAATGATTTCAAAAGAGAGAGGGACAGAATGTTCAGTGGAAGACCAAGACATTTCTGACTGATGACTAAGTGACCTAGTCATGTAATTGTATCCTATTTGTATTGTCTTGGTATTTTTATTTTTATTTTTTGGTAATAAAGAGCAGAACATAAGAACATCATACATTTTCAGGAGTAATCAGAGGCCAGGCTTTGGCTGAGCAGTGAGTGTATTAGATCAGTGTTTCTCAGTCCTGGTCCTGCAGTTTTCCAGCTCCCATATCTAACACACCTGATTCAACATTATCAGCTCATTAGCAGAGGCCCCATGAGCTGAAATCAGTGCCAGATAAAATGTGATACGTCGGAGGGCTATTCAAGGTTACAAAAAAAAAGAGAGAGAGATACTATGCAGCATACAATACCTTCGACTTGTATATTTCAGATATGCCATGGTGGACACAATTTTCAGTCACAAATATTCATCCCTTGTGCTGTGCTGAAACTTCTTTACCTAATTTGGATTTCTTGGTCAAAAATGAGCGGGCTTTTAAAAATTGCTTGTATAATCATGCTATCTGTTTTTTCCAAATCTTGGATGCAATCTATTTGTCAGCTTGTTTTCTTTCAATTAGCACATGTTTTGTATTTCTTTTTGGAACTAGTTGATTATAGGTCTCATTGATCTGAGCTTATACGCCTCAGTTTTTGAGTGAAAAAAGCAGGGATGCACGATATTGGATTTTTGCCGACATCCGATATGCCAATATTTTTCAACTCATTTTGGCTGATAGCCTCCTGTGCAGCGATTATAAACAAATTATTTATTTTTTTTTTTTTATTCAGCTTTGGGTGAATGTAATAATTGCTTATTTTTACATTTATTTTTTGGCTTTTTTGCCAGTTAATTTTATATTACAATAGTAGAGGACAAGATATAATGGGAAAAGAGGAAATAGGAATAAGCAATGGGACAAATCGATTATTGACGTTGCTAATATGGGCACCATGTCTTAAAGCTTGTGCTCTAACTGACAGGCCATGACTCTAATATCCTTTATTTGTGAAAGATGTTCACATTTATAGATGATTTTTTAAATACCATTGAATGTGCATGTACAGTGACCCATTCCACACTGCTCCATTTTGTCACAAAGAGTTGGAGGCACTTTCACTGGCATTTTAGCTTGTTTAGATTTGCACCATGGTGGTCCCTGTCAAAATCAGCCTCCGGAGCAAATCCGATCACATGTCCTTCCCACACCGCACACCTGCGTCTGATCAAGACGTTTATACACCACAATGTCACCGAAACTCTCTGACAGGAAATAAACAGCTTAGGGGTACCAGAGTTATGGAGAAATTATACGACGGCTAATATAAACAATGGTGCGCTGCGGGAGTTTTGGACAGGAGTGGATTAGAATTGGGTCAGCGATAGTGACACAGGATCCCCTGGTGAATGTGGTACTGGGATCCACAAGACTCTTGAGTCTGAGCAAATCTCTGGCCTGAATATGAAGACCAGGGCAGACTGAGGAATGGTAGCATGTGTACGTGGCACAATACAGGCACAATATCTAAAACCTTACCCAATGTTACAGCTGGTGATTACTGTTTCCTGTTTCTTTGTGTTATTGCTGTGTTATTTCTTATACTCTGTGCAGCACTTTGGTCATCTTTGGTTGTTTTTAAATGTGCTATATAAATAAACTTTGTATTGTATTGCATTGTATTGTATGGGCCAAAATATTTGTAATGTTATACACTGACACAATATAAACTTATGTCTCCGCAGGAAAAAGGAAGAAATGTTGGCAAGACGAGTGTGAACCAGAGAATCTGTGGCAGGTTTGGTTTTCTTAGACCTCTCACCTTGCGTGCTACCACGTTGTTGCCTCAGTAACGTGGAGGAATTTCTGACGGGGGAAAAAAACAAAAGGCCCGCTCTCAGAAAAGAAGAAAAAACGACAGAGACGAGAAAAAAAGCAAAGCACTGGTCAAACAGAACCATATGGGAGAGTGTGTGGCTGGCTTTGATCTTGGCCCACTGCCTGATTGATGCTGCGCATTTCATTTCCTCGTCAAGGCCGTGACATAATGTTTCACTAACACTCGAGACCCCTCGCTCTTCTCTTTCCTCATCTCGATCCCCTCGTGTTGCCACCTCACCGCCGAACCGGGGGACGAAAATGCTCGTGCCTTGCTAAACAACGTCTGTCAACACGGTAAAACATTCTGGGCTTTGAAACGACCGTCAGACGATCTGGTACACGAACGATTCGATGCACGAACTGGGATGAGTCTTTCCATATCTGAAGGTGGACATCTGCGAGACTTGCTTGATACGGCTGCGATGACCTCACTGTTGCTAGCGTGTGGAAAAAGCCGTATCATAATTGAAAGACCACTGCAATCTGTGTTTGTGAGTTTGTTGCTACTACAATGACAGTGCAGACTCGATCCCCTCGTGTTGCCACCTCACCGCCGAACCGGGGGACGAAAATGCTCGTGCCTTGCTAAACAACGTCTGTCAACACGGTAAAACATTCTGGGCTTTGAAACGACCGTCAGACGATCTGGTACACGAACGATTCGATGCACGAACTGGGATGAGTCTTTCCATATCTGAAGGTGGACATCTGCGAGACTTGCTTGATACGGCTGCGATGACCTCACTGTTGCTAGCGTGTGGAAAAAGCCGTATCATAATTGAAAGACCACTGCAATCTGTGTTTGTGAGTTTGTTGCTACTACAATGACAATGCAGACATAACAAACGTCCTTGTTAAGCCTCTATAAATTAACGCTGGTATTAGAACATAATGGGATCAGATGATGGTGCCAAACACTTGCAACGGCTTCAAAAATATCATTGTAGAGCCTTTGGCTTCATCATCTTTTTTTCATTTTCGAGCAGTGATCTAGCTGCGAGTCGCGAATCAAAACTAGACATGTTTTTGAAGATACCTTGGAAGGTGTCCAAGATATCCAAATATGTTTCCAGAGATTTGACTGAAAAGAAACATCGGTCACGCTTTAGTTTGGGGACTAATTCTCACTATTACGGTAACTACAGCTTTTCCCTTTTGCTGCTTATTAATAGTTAGTAAGGCAGTTATTAAGTTTAGATATTGGGTGGATTCAGGGATCTAAAAAATGGTCAGAATATGTGCTTCATACGTGCTAATAAACAGCTAATATGCTAGTTCTATGCATGCTAATAAGCAACTAGTTAATGTGAGAATTGGTACTAAAGTGCTACCGAAACATAATATCGTTGTGTCCCGTTTAGCTACAACTGAAGTTTTAATTAAAGAGCCTTTGTAAAAAAATGACTAGTGTGGACCAGCACCATCAGAAATGCATAAAAATGCATCTGATTTCTGTTTCCGTAAGCAGAGTATAAGCAGATGAATTGGACCTTTATGTTTTCGATCGAAATGACGTTTTTCTTGCGCAATGAAGGTGGGTTGTGACACACTGCTGTCCGTTTTTCTTGTCCTCCCTCAAGACTGACCTTCGCTCACCTCCCTCTCCAGAGCTCTGGGTCACCTCCACAACATCTGGGAGCCATTTCCTCCCCAAAGGACTCACTTCCTGTGGGCAGCCGCTTAACATGGAGGTGTTTCTGCAAGAGGTCACGGTGGGATCATCGAAAAGGTGAGACTGATCCAGTTCCAGGTCATGAGAAATCTACATCTGACCTCTAAGGCAAGACAAAAAGAAAGGTTTATTTTAAGGCAAAAGTCCAAAAATGAAAATCCCATCATTATTTACTCACCCTCGTGTCATTCCAAAGCTGTTTGCTGTTATTTTGTCTGTGAAAAGTTTGAAGAATCTTAACAGAACCTTTTTTTTTTTTGTCAAACTCCAAAAAAAATCACCTAAGAACATTATGCATGAATAATCCTTAGTGTAAAAGCATTTAGTTGTTTCTAAATTCAAAAAGAAGTTTGCATAATTTGTGAACATGCATGAAATTGCATGAAATTTATGAACATTTATGAACTGAAATATCCAAAGACAAACCCTGATTCTGACCTCATATATTCTAAAAACAGCTTAAATATTAGTCGAAATGCCAAAAGCATCATTAACTTGATCTTCATTAGCTGACCAAACATCAAAATAAAGCAAAGTCACACAGCACAGACAAAGCTTTAAAGATCTAAACACAACTGTAAATTCTGATGGTTATTGCATAAATAGCTTTTGGCTTTTGTTCCGCACACGTGGAATTTCCTTAAATTCGTTTTGAAGCTGCGTCTCCAAAGGGCCTTTTAATGTCAGCATGGGCATCTGGTTTCAAGATGGGTTCTTTTCATTCATGTCTTATGTAAATGCTATTGAACAAAAAATAACCGACAGGCCGGAGGATTCTTCCAATAACCCCATCACACCATATGCCTGCTCTCATCTTTACTGCTCTTAATTCACATCACTATTGCATCGCTTGAACCTTGCAGCAATAAGCATGACCGTGAACATAAACAGATTTATCAGCTAGCATAAGGAAAACTTGTTTTTACCATAGATAAGCAGAGGATTCATTCACATTAAAAAAAATTGTTCTCCTGGATTTATTAAGACATAACATTGTATATTTTTAAAACTGCAGTTTGCAAATCAATACACAAAATAATGTTATTTTTAGCAGCATCATATGACCCCTTTAATGTATGCAATGGAACTAGCACTAATTTTTAATACCCACCGAACAACTCTGATGTCATCAAAATAGGGCTGTCAATTGAATGTTCATTTACAGTGATTAATTATATTTAACACATACACAAACATTAAAATGAGCGTAATTAATCGTGTCAACTGACCCTGAAAACTTCATGAGGAATCCCACTATTTCTTAAAAATGTTCCACTCATGCTGCCGGTTGTAACAAAACAGTGAGATGCGATGCAACAGACATCAGTTTGAGAAAATATATATAAATAAATAAATACATGCCTCAAATCATGTACTGGCCCTCGTGTTGTTCCAACCCTATATTGCTTTCATTCTTCTGTGGAACATAAAAGCAGATCATTTGAGAAATGTCTTGGTGATCTTGTCCAAGTCAATAGTAACCAAAACTCTTTGATTACGAACATCAATCAAAATATCTTCTTTTGCTATTAAGTAAGTCATTTTGGATTTGCATCAACATGAGTGTGAGTCAAAGATGACAGAATCTTGATTTTTGGGTGAACTATCCCTTTAAGTCCACTTTACAAACCTCTAATGACCAAGTCTGACATACAAGACACCATCAAACCGGCTAAACTACAAAGAATGAACGCAGCATTGTTTCCCGGGATGTATTCTGTCTAGTGCACCTTTGTTTCAATTTTTTTATTACAGCCTAATTAAATTTAAGAGGCAGAACTGTGTGGTAGGTTGTGGGGAAAGGCCCTGGTCCGCCAGGCTCATGTTTGTTCCTGTGGGAGGAGGGGAGCCAGAAGTTGATTTAATAGCGTTTCCACTTCAAAGTGGCTGTTATTGCTGGGTTAGGGTCCCCTATTACCTGCAGAACCCACGGATGCTTTAACAAGCACTGAGGAAAGGAAAGGCCTCTTTGAATACTGAAGCCCTGTTTCAGCTGGGTCTAAATGGAAATTGCAATTCCATCCTTATCATAATTGTGGATTATACACACAAAACTCATGCACATTTGCTTTTTAAATCATAATAAAGACCTCCCATTGACTTGAAATTGAGTCAATGGTATTATGGTATTTGAAAACTCAGTCCCAAAGCCCTATCCCTAAACATTTGGCAAATGCCATATTTAGTCTCTAGTTTTCCTCATTTGGTCCACAAAATACTTATAATGTAGGTTTTTCGTTTTTGCTTTGTGGTAACATTTGGACACATAGAATGAAGTACACAATGAAAAACTGCATTTTTGTTTGACTTAAAACCTGAAAATAAACCAAACATGAAGAAATGTTTAGAAATCCTATGTGGATTTCGTAGTACAGACAAGCAGATGTTTGTTGGATCATTATCAAATCATGATCATCAAGTTTTGTTCACGTCAACGTAGATGCAGCTGTCATTACAGCAGAGGCACAAACCATACTGAGGTATTCTGAACACTACTTTAATTTTTGTTTTGTTGATAATATATATTTTTTTAAAGATTTGAATTATTATTGTTAAACTAAAAATGAGTGCAAGGCATTTTCACTAGTGATCAGACTTTTGGACCCCACATACAGAATAATTTTTGGCCTTCATGTCATCTACTATAACAGTTCTAATCATACAGAAAGCAGCAGATTAAAGAGATATCCTTACAGAAATGGTTATTCTTTCATATGATCACTCAGTGTGTGTTGTAATGCATCAGATATATATTAGACCACGAGATGGCAGAAATGCATGACACTGAGAGCGGTGTTCTGCCTGGTGCCTTCACTCCCAGCTGTTCCTTAACTCCTAATTCTGTGAAGAAAATGTACTAAGATTATACACCAATTTCAAGCTGCTGATTGTTAATACGAAAGAGTTTTTTTTTTATTTTTTATAAATAAATAAGTACCTTGGTAAAATGAATAAATATCAAGTCAAAACAAATACACATTCTAAAAAATCCAAAATCCAATAACAAAACTACCTGTCATTTTGATAACTTGTATTCCACAGCAATAAAAGTCATTTAAGTTTTGATTGACATAAATGTGAGTTGATGATGAAACTTGGGCGTTTCAAGTGAACGCTCAAAATACATTATTTGGGTAACACTTTACAATAATTAACTAACACTTTAATACACTTTAATGCATTAACTAACATTAACTAATGGAACCTTATTGTAAAATGTTACAATGATTTGTTATTAAAGCATATACGTTCACAAAAACACTTAAATTAAACAGAAAAGCAAGCAGGTGCATGATTTGGCATGTCAGCCAATACAAATAATTAATAATCGTTTCCTTACCTAAATCCTGTGTTTGGACTGGGCTCGGTTACAGAATCACATCACTTCAGAAATTAGGATATTATCTATATAGTGTAGTAGTTAGCTATCTCTGTGTCATACGTGGCCGCTTGTCAAGCATGAAAAACACACGTTTTATTTAAATTCTGAATATATTATCGTATACAGCATGGAAAGAGCGCTCCTTTTAAATTTATTCAAAACTGTCACTCATTCATCACGATCTCACAAAATTCCGTTTTAACCAATGAATGTGACCACACAATGAAACTTTTTTTTCCTAAAGTTAAAGGGGTGGTTCATTGCGTCTCTCTCTCTCTCTGTCTCTCATTCAGCTCAGCTCCAACAATGAACTGTTACAATTATACACTTATTTTCACATAGCTACGAGAAGCGTTAAACATGTACGCGCGTGCAGTTGCCGCAAAATATTTACAAATAACAGCGCATCTAAAAGTGTGAGACAACAACAAACAAAAAACATAGGCCTACCATTTAAAAGCCGTGCTTGCACAGGTTCTGCACGATCCTCTTCAATAATATCCTCTGCTTCTCAATCGGGCTCAAACTGATAAGCGATATTAACGACGCCGTTGTTTACAATACAACCGGAGCACATGCCGCCGAGGTGAGGAGCGGGTCGTTTAGACGCGCACTAGAGGCGGTTTAGCCAATCACAACACACTGGGCTAGCTAACCAATCAGAGCCCATCGCCTATTTCTGAGGGAGGGGCTTCATAAAAGAAGAAAAAGATCAGCCCGTTTCTCAGAGAAGGGACAGAGCGGTGTGGAATAAAGGTAAATTATGTGAAAAATAATGCGTTTAAAAAAAAAACAAACGAAGCATTAACACGTTAGACTGCACCCCTTAAACACAATCAAGCCTAGAAAAAACTTTTGTTGTTTGTTGTCCCTGTACAAATAAATGAAATAAACTAAAACTCAAACTAAAAGGGCTTTGGTTAAAGATTCCCTGCAGCAACTTCACATTCTTTTGCATCTGACAAGATGACAACAGTGAGACGGTTTTTCTCTTTGATCACAACACCTGGACGTCTCCCACAAATCAAACGACAGAAGCTTACAAAGAAGACTTCTGGTGGATTTGATATATCCTACAGAGGGGATGCTTCTGCTGAGGGAGCTTCAGCTGTCTGACTCATCTTTAAGAGACCCTTGAGCACTTTTCAGAGTCTGATAAAAGTGTCTCGAGGATTTCTCTAGACATGTCATGCACTTACAGTCGACACTTGCAAACTTTAGTTGTTTCTATGCTTTGTTCTGACAGGACCGAATGTGGTATAAATTTTCTGTACGTAATAAGTTCTGAGCAAACAATCTGACAATCCGATAGATACAAGATTCTTTAATTTAGGATTGTTGAGCTTTGAAAGAGAAGTATCACGTTCCTCTGAATCTAATTTCTTCACCAAAGCTCTTTCTAAAAATTTCAACACAATCAAAAGCATTTGATTTCGATCCCCTCTCAAAGGGATCATAGCGTGACTGTGTTTGACCACGTCATTTTCAGACAGTCATATCCTTTCCTTGACAAAAGTGCCGAAGTTTTCTGGTTAGCGCAACAGGATGAAAACACTCTCAAGGTTTTCAGATGTGGCACAAAAAGAGCCCCCACACGGAGGAATTAGTGTTTACTATAAACATTGAGAAGCATAGCACATGTTCTTTGTGAAAAGTTGCTTTCATTACTATTGATTTCCTCTGGATTCCTTTTTCTTTAAATGACCATCTGAATGTCCACCTTTGAGTTGTGACCGCAGAACATGATGTGTTTTCAAAAAGTCTAATCATAGATTAGACATGCATAGATTCCCGTAGTGTTTAATTTATCCAATTTTCCATTAGAGATTGTTGTTTGGTCCATAAACATCATGTCAGTTACTGTAAATCATTCTCACCGTGCCGGCAGAACCATTTGCATTTCTCGGCAATGTCGTCTGTACCTGGAATGTTGCAGCACAGGCTCAGAACAGGCTATACCAGTAACCACTTCTCAAAGCCGACACACAGAAGCGCTTTCACTCAGTACCTGTAGACATGTCTCAAAGCAAACCTGAGGAGCGTCTAGCTTTGGAGTTGAGCTGTGCGATCTGTTTGCAGCTGTATCGTGATCCTGTGGCCCTTCCTTGCGGACACAATTACTGCCTGGGTTGTATTCAAAATGCTGCCAGCACAGAAGATCCCAAGTCCCTGAGACGCTGCCCGGAATGCAGGGAAGAGTACGGCAGCCCGGAGGTGCTTCCCAAGAACTTCAAGCTCAGCAGTATCGTGGACGGGTTCCTGGTGGCCACGACAGGCGGCGGACTGAGAGGAGGCCCTACAGCGCCATGTGACCAGTGCCTGGATGACCCAAAGGCTGCGGTGAAATTCTGCACACGCTGTGAAATGTCATTGTGCCCCAGTCACCTCAAAAAGCATGAGGAACGGCACCGCTCGCTGCACGTCTTAGTGGAGCTACCCGTAGAACGGGATGGGAAGAGGTGCCCGGTGCACTTGAAGGTCACGGAGTACCTGTGCGCGCAGGAGCGACTGTTCCTCTGCTCCGACTGCTTGATGGAGGGCACTCACCAACACCACGAGGTGCAGACGTTCGAGGTGGCGAAGGAGGAAATGAAGAGAGTTCTTGAGGAACTGGGGAAGTCTGTGTCTGACAAGCTACAGATGACAGAAGCTCTGCTGAAAAGCGCCAGCGAAGGTCCTACGGACAAGGCCGAAGATAAACTGGTGGCCAGAGCAAACATACTGCTGGACAACATGACTTCACTTATAAGTACATACAAGGTAAGAATGATGTAAAATGATGCTACTAGTTCAGATTGATGTGATCAGACAATATATACATGATGTGGAAGCAGTCTCTTTTGGTTTTAGTCAACCCATGCTCATTGGAAATGCATGCTTGAGGTGACATTTCTGCAACACCTTATTGCACGTTTCACGGCAGTTTCAGAGTGACACGTGAAGGCATGTATTGCTGCATTGCTTCAGGTACGTATTGTGGCGGTTCAGAATTCAAATGTCCGGTGAGTGTCGTCAAAAGTTAATGCTCTATTGTGTTGGAAAGTAACATACAGGCTACACCAAACCCAACCCTAAACCTACCCGACAGTGTTAATAAATGCAAAAGTGAGATAAAAACGTTTTCGCTGATGCAACAATGCTGTTTTAACTTACTTCGATGTGTGTTTGAGCTGTTTTCTCAAACGGTAGTTTCACGGGATTTGTACTGGAGCGCTTCACCTCACAAGTGCAACGCCATATCACGTGAGCGACCGAGCAAACCTACTGCGTTAGAAAACCCATACATACGAAGCTGTATCGTTCAAAAGTATCACTTTCCAAATCTCGCAGCATATAAAACGGTTTTGAAGTCATAACACAATATTGTGCAATGAATTGTGCCAAATTAGGCTTTCTCTGGCCCTGTAAATCATACTTTGTGTGTAAAGGAATACAAGTTGTCAGAATTGTAGTGCCTTTAGTGTTCATTTCAACTGGAAACTGCAGAAATTCATACGTTTTTTTAGTTTTCAGAAATGTAGATAGAGGTACGTATTTCCAATGAGCCTGGGTAGGTTTTAGTAGTGATGCCAAAGAAATGTCACCATCACTTATGTAGAGAGCAACAGATCTACACCAGTGCTGACGACATACAGTCATGTTGCGGTAAAGCACATTAACGCTGTTTATATGTGATGTTTTAAGAGTCGTATGAGCTCTGTGATGGACGACGAGCTTCATTCTCGGGACAAAAGCTGGCAGGCCAATCTATGCGACTTGGAGGGTTGTCTACACCAGCTGCAGGAAGCCCAAAAGTGCACCGGCGAGGTTCTCTCTCAATCCTCAGAGTTTCTCTTCATCCAGAACTACCTCAACGTCGAAGCAAGGGTCCGCCAGGCTGCTAACGTCACCATTCCTGCTCTACCTTCCCAAGAGTCTTCCAATGCCAAGCAGCTGCGCTCGATCCTACGTACAGACACCTTCCGTGCCGAGATGAGTCTTCTGTTGGAGTACCTCCATGGCATGATGAACCCTCTAGACCTGACCTTCAATGCAGCCACGGCCCATCCTTGCCTTCTGCTGTCCAGTGATCTGAAAACAGCCAAGCAGTGTGCCGGATTTAAGAGCAGTGCCGCTAGAGATCAGAGCGAACGCTTCTCTACAGCCACTCAGGTCATGTGCACCCAGGGTTTCTCCACAGGAGTTCACATGTGGGCAGTGGAGGTTGGTCCTGGATGTATGTGGTCTGTGGGTCTGTGCTATAAAAGCATCCCGCGCAAAGGTGACCACAGCAGGCTGGGGCATAACACCAGCTCTTGGAGGTTGCAGTGGAAAAGCAAGAAGCTGGTGGCGTGCTATGACTTGGCTAATGTGGCTGTAGGTCAAGGGCTGGTCATGCCACCAAAGAAGGTCGAAGTGACTCTGGATTACGAAGGAGGAACTTTTGGATTCCACAGCTCAGGTCAAGGAGGGCGAAGGCAGCATCTTCATACATTTAGTGCCGTGTTCAAGGACACAGTGTATCCTGCATTCGGGATCCACTCTACTTCAGAGGAGTCATGGATAACTCTTTTGAGTGGAGCTTGATTGATGCAAACATGCTTTCATTATCACTTTATGTAACACTCTTCATTATCTTTGTCCTTTTTTTTTTGTCCTTTATGCACATAAACATCTGCACATAGAAAGAAACGGCTTGGCACAGTCTAGGAAAGTCAAGCACAAATACCAACAATTTGTACAATAATCAAGAAATGTAGTTAGCAATACAATGGGAAATGGCTTGAAAATTCGAGAGGGCACATTAATGTCACCTCAGTTTGAATGAGCATGATGCTTCTGTAACAGTCATATATACCAGAGAAAAGCAACCACAATTACAAGTTGACTTCTTTTAAACTGTGAGTGAAATGTTTGTGTAACTCCTATAAGTATTGGCATACACCTAAAAATAGGACAAACTGAATGGGTTTTGTTTAAATGTTACTTAGAAATCTAGTTTCTTTGGCCCTAAATAAGATGAGTCTTTGAAGAAAGTAGCTCTTTCTGGGAAACGATCAAATTCAGACGCACTTAAAGAAACAGTGTGAACATTATCAGTGCTTTTCAGGTATTTCATAAGAGTTTTGCCTGTAGTTTCACTTGAATGAATGGGAATGCCAGTAAACGTGACAGTAAAAGAATGCAAACTATGCATGTAGATGATAAATACATAAACACACGTGCTACCGAACAACATTGTTCAGGGGCATATGTGCTGTTTTGCAGATTAGATTAAAGGGATAGTTCACCCAAAAATGACAATTCTGTCATCATTTACTCACCCTCATGTCGTTCCGAACCTGTATGAGTTGCTTTCTTATGTTGAACATAAAAGAAGATATTTTGAAGATTGCTGGTAATCAAACAGTTGGTGGTTGCCATTGACTTCCATAGTACTTTTTTTTCCTACTATGGAAGTCAATGGCAACCACCAACTGTTTGATTACCAGCAATCTTCAAAATATCTTCTTTTATGTTCAACATAAGAAAGCAACTCATACAGGTTCGGAACGACATGAGGGTGAGTAAATGATGACAGAATTTTCATTTTCGGGTGAACTATCCCTTTAAGCTTTACAAAATATGCAAAAACGCCTGCAGCAAAGATTTTTTTATGTGTACAATGGCTGAACAGAAATAAAATTGAATGTACATCAGCTTGTGTGTAAAACAAGAAATACTTGTTCACACTTCCTTATCACATCATTTAAATAGTTTTGACTCAAATCAGTCTGCACTGACACTATTTCACCCCCATCCCACAGTCTCTTTGTGTTTTTTCTAATGAACTTTGATAATAAATCTCAATATATGCAGAGGGTATGTAACATCTAGACATTATTGTGTGTGCAGAATACACGCTGTGTTATGAATGAGCTGATTACTAATGGTTCTTGAATTATTTAGATTCATTGCTGGATGATTGCACCTTTGTTAGATGTTTAGGATTATTTAAACTCATTTGGTCTGGCAAGCCTACATAACTTGAATGGCTATAACTTGTAAATTAATTCTGTACGATTTTTTTTTTTTATTAAATGTCAATACATTATGGCATTATTTTATTTACAACAGCACCATCTACTGATTACAGCCAACTTGTTCTTGATCTTCTATACAAAATTAATTTCAGTTCAGTCATCCTCACTTGCACATTTAAACTGGTTATAGCATAAATTTCATATATTACATTGAAACAATAATATCAATATTAAATTGAAACACAATAAAGTGTGTCTTTAACTTGTCCGTCAGGCTATATAACATGTTCATAAACAGATATGGCATCACAATGGTAAAACAGATGGTAATAGCTGACTGGTTATCAGGCCTGATGTGCCATAAAGAAAAAAGTTTTACAGTTAACCATTAACATCATACAACTTTAAACCTGTAAGACTGCGGAAGAGAACATCACCTCAGTGATACAAAGTTCTCATCCAAACGTAAGTGCATATTCAGTTTATTATGTGTGTGTTTAAAGTTATTTTGGATATGTAGTGGTGTTTGTGCTTTCTGGTTTGTGTTATATACTGAAAAAAGGGAAGTTAGTTCTGAGAAAAGTTTGTGTAGCATTTCTTTGCAAATCCAACTTGGTTTGTTATTTTGTTATTCAGTGTTAAGGCATTTTAAAGTGTGCCAGAAGAGTCCAAATACTTTCAGGCCACAGTGTGTCATTGCTTTAATAAAATATTTGAAATATGTCATCTTGCCTTGTTTACTACACTGTGTATTTTGTCATTTTTAAACAGACGCTAGAGACAATAAAGTGGTGAAAATGAGTGACATAGATGACGATAGCGAAATATACTTCTCAGTTAAAGTGAGTATCAGTTAAAGAATATTGTTTCTAAAAGTCAATAATGTTGTTTAATTTATGTACTACTAGTAATGCTCTTAATGTGATTAATGTTATCATGTTGCAAAAACTGCTGTGAATCACGAAAGGGGTTTGTTGATTGTGTGTATAGTTTTTGGGTCGAATCCAGGTGGTCCATCCAGGTGGGATGCAGATTCTGACAGATGCAGTACAAGCCATACAGGTAATAAAACCATAAATGTCACTGTACTGTAGTCATTAGAGATAGAGATATCATATAACTTGATCCTTTGTCTTACAACTTTCCTTCCGTTTTAGGATCCAAACATAGAGATGGATGAGAAAATGAAGAAAACTAAAGTACATATGTTTCTGACCAGAAGCGCTATTGACATTCTAGAGCACAAAACAAAGGTGTGACTGAGGACTATGTACTCAAACCCAGACAGTGATACATGTGTGTACGACAGCGAACAACTCATTTATTCTCTCCCTCTCGTTTTCTCAGTTCATGCTGTACTCCTGCACTTTGTCCTCTGTTTCATTCTGCGCAGTACATCCGACTCAGCCCAAAATACTCGGCTTTGTGGCCAAACACCCCGCGGCGGACATGTACCACTGCTATATCTTCCAGAGCAAGAAGTTTGTGAGTTCTGGAAATCCTAAATGCGTTACATTAGAAATGCATGATGCTTTTAGTTCAATATTTACCATTTACTTAGTTCACTATTTTACTTTTGGTGCACATTTTATATTTAATTAGCTCTTGCTTTCCCTGGGAATTGAACCCGTGACCCTGGTGTTGCTTTACTATTTGAGCTATAAGAAAGCAGGCCAGACTTACATTCCTATTACAAGCCACTATATTCTTCCATTCGTGTTCCTACACTACTCTTCAAAAGACTTGGGTCAGTAAAATTGTTTATTTGAAAGAAATGTATACTAAATTAATCATCAAGTGCTGTTCTTTTGAACTTTGTGTTCAAAGTTTCTACAAAAATATGAAGCAGCATAACTATTTTGAGCATTGTTAATAATAAGCAAACAACTGAGCAGCAAATCGGCATATTATAGTGATTTCTGAAGGATCATGTGACACTGAAGACTAGAGGAATGATGCTGAAAATTCAGCTTTGATCACAGCAATAAATTCTTCAAGTAGAAAATTGTTCTTTTAATTATAATACACAAGAAAATTCACATCCACTTAATCTTTGTTTTAATATCAGCTTTACAGTGGGTACACACTGTATTTGTTTTATAAACTTCATTAAATAGTAAATTTTAATAAGAACTGTTTCCTTAATTTAACTGCTTTTATTAATTTATATTAATAAATTATTAAAGTTAGAAAATCTATCATTAACTGACATTGATGCAATGTTAAATCTTATCTTAAATTCTTTTTGGAGTTGATCTGCGTTGTTTTCTATCTGTCAGTCCCATCTGCTGGTTTCCATCATTGGTGACACCTTTCAGGCTTATAAGCAGGATGGAAATCTCCAGGGTGATCGTGACCTGGTGGTGGAGGCTCTGAGACACAAGGTGACCCGTCAGCATACAGAACACATTTACTGTGTCTTAACACGGCACGACAAGATGAAGTGGCACGCAATCAAAGCATCTCTTTAATGTACTGTAATGTGAGCAATTTTTGGAGTGAAAATAGATAGAAAAAATTTACTAAAAATAGATTTAAAAAATCTTTAGGAAAATCTGACATTTGTGAGGCATGATACATTTTAGGGCATGGCATATTAACTTGTACTTGCAAACAGTGACACTCGCAGTCATAATAAAATGCTAAAAGTGATTTATTGGCCTCAGGGCTATCATAGAGTTGTTGACCACTGAGCCACGTTGATCATTATTGCTTTCTCCAATCATACAAATGGAAAGGTTGTTATCGCCTCTTTTAAAAAGAGAATCTCTCAGCAACATTAGGTTATGTGTTGCTGTAAACTCATCGCACTTGTTTTGATCGAAATGTGTGTGAATGCTCGAACCATCTAATATCTCCCTCTGCCTCTGCTGTTCAGAATAAGGTACTGGAGCGAGAGAACGCCGAGCTGAAGAGGAGACTGCAAGCCAGTGGAGAAGTGAGTTATGTGTCAGGCAGGCTAT
>NW_015547816.1:192944-194687 GCF_001515605.1 Sinocyclocheilus anshuiensis | reverse complement strand
CATACACGCACACAGAAGCACAAACATATCTGAAGTGTATCCTGTATTTGATCAATGTATTGAAAATCTTAAAGGAATCATTCAGTCAACAATGAAAATCATTTACTCACCCTAACATCTTTCTGAGCCTGCATGACTTCCTTTCTTCCGTGGAGCACTAATGTATATTTTGAAGACTTACAGTTTTATTAGTGAGCATGGGTGTTCAGCTCCAGAATGAAGAACATGAAGCCTTTTAATTTTGGGTGAACTATTCCTTTAAGAGAGTTTATTATCTAGAAAAGAAAATGACAACCCTTCAATGTGGGGTTTAAGAAAATAGTTTGTGTACATTCATAAATTTGTAATATTCAGTATACAGCACTGAATCATTCACGGGCAGCACGTCCTGCTGTTCTCTGTGAACACAGATATTTATCTTACAGAACGCTGGTGGAGGCCAGGACATTTATGAAAATGAGTCAGATCTTGATCACACACACACACACACATCAGCTGTATATCCTTGTGGAGATTTTGTAATGGCCGTACCTTAACCCTAGAATTCATACATTATTTACTCTAAAAGTATGAAATGTTTTTCATTTGTGAGGAATCCCAATGTTTTGTCAAGGTTTGAAGAAATTCATGCATAAGTTGGCCATTGCTGGTGATATGCATTCTTTTGATTTGTCTCTTTTCTTTTTCCAGTGAGATTCTTTTCTGAAGATGACAGGACTCCTTTGCAGAGCAATTTCTAAGTGGAAACAGATAAATGTTCAAGAAATGATGCTCTTTTTGCCAAGAGGAAGAATCTCTCTTACACTTATTCTGTGTCTGTACTTATAATAAACAACTCTGGCTTCAAATTTCAGCATCTTTACTTTACTTCTTGTATTCTTTCGTCTGTGAAACATTTCTGTTGTTAAGGTTCTCTTTCATTCTGTTGTTTCTGACAATAGGGAGCTAGAGGATACTCGACTTTATTTGTATGATGGGAAAATTACACATTCACAAAGCACGATGCCTTAGCTTTAAACCTAGTTGTAAAATATTGACATCTGATTTACTTTTACTTCACTCTTCACTTCAAAGTATCTCCTCCAATAAAAAAAGCTTTAAAAACATCCAATCTTATAGAAAATTTCATAAATAAGTTATAATTTTTTATGATTGTAAAATGATTGTATGATTGAATGACTGTATACCCAGTGTTGGGGTAACGCATTACAAGTAACGCGAGTTACGTAATCAGATTACTTTTTTCAAGTAACTAGTAAAGTAACGCATTACTTTTTAATTTACAAGAGAATATCTGAGTTACTTTTTCAGATAAGTAACGCAAGTTACTTTTTTTTTCCAATTTATTGATTGACAGCTCTCCTGTCCCCATGTTGAGAGAAATCAGATGTTACTGTAGTTCTAAAATAAATATGAATATGCATTAATTCATCTCACTCACAAAAAAACAACAACACAGATTCAGTATTCCTCAAAATAAATAAAAATGAATAAATGAATAAAAATAATGCAACTCAGAATATGACGCAAACCTGCAATAATTAAATGTTAAACAACACAAATATCCTTTATGTATTTAATCCCATTCTATTTGCTTCTGACCTTCGATGATCCAGTTCAACTCCAGATCTCCAGATCTACTGTACAGACGTACATTGACTTTCCCTTCAGCCTGAGGCTTATTCATTTCACTTTTGGTGTGAAAAGGCTTTTATATTTGCCAAAAATAGAACTTTTTTATTT
>NW_015547816.1:191537-192806 GCF_001515605.1 Sinocyclocheilus anshuiensis | reverse complement strand
GGAAGCTAACTTCATATTGTATTTTTTGTTTAATGCATATTTTCCCACCAAAATAGATACCCAAATTGGTGAGGGACGTGAGAGAGATATAACATGCATTTTGTGTAGTTCACAGTGTCGGGGAAAGACTCAACGCGCTGTCCGGAATGGCGTCTTTCAGCCAGGTTTCCGTGAAACACAGAGCAGCAGAGTTTGAAAAATCCTTATTTGTCCGGGAGAGCAGAAGGAGTTCGTCCGTTTTGTTGGGTAGAGAGCGGAGATTTGCCAGATGCATGCTTGGCAACGGCGTCCTGAATCCGCGCCGTCTGAGCTTGACGAGCGCGCCGGCTCGCTTCCCCCGTCTGCGCGTCCTGAAGCGCTTGATCAGCGCCGCAGCTCCCCCGACTACAATGTCCAGCAAAACATCAGAATAATCAAAAACCGGTGAAATATCGGGTGGTGTGTACTTCCGAATGTCCAGCAATTCGTCTCTGGTGAAACTGATTGCAGGGATATTGCATTTACTGATTGGATACTGATTTTAAAACCCATTGCAAATGTTTTATTGAAAATATCATGTTAATTAAATGCAATTAACAAATCATCAAATTAGCACATCATTAAATATGACGTGTCCGTATAATATGTGTTCTTTTATTAATTTGCATTGCTTGTTTTGTTTGTTTTATGGAGGACTTGTGAAATCACGTGGCGGTTTGATACGAGCTCCGACCCGATGATTCAAAACAAATGATTCGCAAAGGTTTCGAAGCTTCACGAAGCATTGCTTCAAAATCAGCCATCACTAGAAAATAGCTTCGCTACTTTTCGACGCTACTACCCTTTTTTGTTAGTTTGATAAGCAGCCGATGCTTATTTTCCGAGAGTGACACGCCTGACTGTATATTATCCCTGATTTGCAGCTGATCTCCAGAGCGACAGATGGCGGTAGAGAGTTGATGTTGCTCACTGCCTTCAGAGCAGAGACAGCGAGTGAGACGCAAACACAAACACATGACATTCAGCGGAATCAAACTGCAGCAGGGCTGAAATCTGTGTGGCTCTACAGCTTCAGGGTAAGCGATGCTTTTTCAGCCTCACGAGCTTGATCGCAAACTCACAAGCAATCAAAATGTAAGTTTCCAAACGCAAACTCATTGAAAATATAGTTTCCTTATGTATGCCGGTAGTTTGACAACGTGTACAGTTGAATGAAGTTGCTACAGTCAGCTGAACATAGACTGGGTTGAAACGGACAAACTGATGTTGTTCATTTTACACTCACTCACA
>NW_015547816.1:184843-191314 GCF_001515605.1 Sinocyclocheilus anshuiensis | reverse complement strand
TGTCATACAGAAACAGTGCAGAGTGGTTTGCACACAAATTATAGTCTGTTACTGAATACAAATTACATGATGAAAATTGTAGTGAGTAATGTAATCTAGATTACTCATTTTATATACTGTATTCTGACTACTTTTGTATTACTTGTATATATGTGCTTACTGACTCCTGATCATCTGTCTATAGTTGCTGGTATCAGGCTGGAGTTGGGTTGTGCTTCTCATGGGTGCATCTGTGTGCCGGCACAGCCGCTCGCTCCTGTCCCGTCACAGCAGGGCCAGTCACAAGGGCTCTCTGATGGGTGGGGATGACTCTCTAGACGGTCTGGACAGACAGCAGGACATCGCCCAGTTCCCATATGTGGAGTTCACAGGCCAAGACAGCATCACCTGTCCTACCTGCCAGGGGTCCGGACGCATCCCATCAGGTGTGAATGTGAAAAAACACACATCTTACATTTGAGTGTTAAAGTAAGGATTTCGCTAAAACATGTCCAAGTCACATTTCAGCTTGAAAACCAGACGGAAAAAAGTTTCATGCACAAAGTCAATGATCCCAGTATTAGAATCTCTTTTATTAGACTCACTAAATATTATAAAACCTTTTACTCAGTGACAGTTGAGCTTTCCCCCCACAAATTCTCATTATTTTAATGCATCTGCACATTTTATTATTATAATATTTACGTTGTTTTTTCCCTTTAATGTCAAAGGTAATTCTTGATGAATTCTCATTGCTGAAGAACTAGGTACCTTGAGTGAAGGGACATCCAAACACGAAAGTTTTTCTTTAATTTGCATTTAAATTCTGAAAGACTTTTACACAATGATCACATCCGTTATAGGGTGTTGTGTAAAAGACCAGATAATCTATGTTATTGCTTGAGGTCATGAGGTTGTATAGATGACCACATGAACTTTGGTGTGATTCTACATGTTATCTGAACCTCTGATCAAGTTTTCTCTCTCTCTCTCTCTCTTTCAGGGCAGTTGAATGAGTTAGTTGCTCTGATCCCCTACAGCGATCAAAGGTTACAGCCACGGAGAACGTAAGTTATCACACACACATCACAGTTATGAATCTGAGTTTCTCTCTTCTGTTGAACACAAAAGTAGATATTCTGAAACCGATGTCTACGTCACTATGTGGGAAGATTTGCATAACGCTGCCCAAATGTTCACGCAAAGAAAGAAGGCATAACTTTTATTCTCGCTGTAGTATTGTTGCCGCCGCCGCCATGTCGTGAAGACGCTGTGTGTTTCGTTGTAAAAGCAAAACTACTTTGTTTGGCCTTCCAAAAGAGGACGATATCCGCTTCGTCATACCTGGAGCTGATCCGTGCTGGTCGCTGAGGAAATACTACAACTTCGCGCTGTGGATCGCCGGATCGGCTTTCACCGTGGACGAAGCGGAGTCCAGCCCGGGGTCGTCACATGTGGTTGCCGCAGGCATCACAGTATGGTGAGGGGCGTAACATTTCCGTCACACGCTTGAGGTATTCGGCCAATCACAACGCACTGGATAGCTGGCCACTCAGAGCACACCTCGGTTTTCAGAACGATGAGCTTTGTAAAAATCGACACGTTTCAGAAAGGCGGGGCATAGAGGAGAAACAATAATGTACAGTATGTGGAAAATAATGTGTTTTTTGAACCTTAAACCGCATAAACATTTCATTACACCAAATACACCAAATAATGTTCTTTTTAGCAGCATCATATGACCCCTTTAATTATCTACACAAAGGCCATTGCATTGAAATTACATGCTGTACATATGGATATTGTATGTATACTCTCGCAAAAGTGCAGCGCCGCATCTAGGAGAACTCGCAGATATCGACCGGACACGTCGCGTTGACGGTCTAAAACAGTTTATTTAATCACCAAACGGGCAAAAGTTCACTTCAAGAATGAACAAAGTGGCGTAGATGAGTTTGAAGTTCAGTGTTCAAAAAAAACAAAAAACAGAGCAAATGGAAAGAGCAAGCTCAATCTATATTATAGCTCTCTAATTGAAGCATGCTTTATCAGAGCCACAGAAAGACAAATGTTTTGCTGAAAAGGCACAATACACAATTTTACAGCCTAGGGTGAAGTGAATTCATTATGTACATTAACAATGATCTGGAACAAATTTAATGTAATTTAATGTAGAACTGTGTGACGCGGCAGGATTTCTGTCGGCTGAATGAACACATTAATGTGCTTTCCGATCAATCGGTGGACCTCTATGGAAACAAAATACTATGTAAGTCAGTGGGGACCAGAAACTCTTTTGTTACCAGCATTATTCAGAATATTGTGTGTGTGTGTGTGTGTGTGTGTGTTCAGCAGAAGAAAGAAACTTTGCAATAACTTGAGGGTGAGTAAATGATGACAATTAAATGTTTAATTTTTGGTTGAACTATCTCTCACTAAAAAAATGTCTTAACAGACCGAAATAGATTCATGATTTTGCATTTCTTCTCTTGGCAGGAAGTCGTATGTGGTGCTGTCAGTGATTTTGTGTCTGCTGGCATCTGTTTTGGTGGCTTTCTTCCTGTTTCCACGTCCTGTGCTGGTCGTTGATGATGGCATTCGCTCTGTGACTGTGCACTTTGACCGTAACAACAGCAAAGTGCTCATCAACATGACGGTAACTTCTTTTAAATCTCTTTTTTATGATGGGTTAAATGATATGAAGAAATTAAATAAATTGTGTTGAGGCATTTATTCTAAAAAGTTGTTTGGAAACCAAAATTGTCCCTGCTCAGCAAATTGTATTCATATTCCTTCAAAGTCGAAATGTGAAAGCTTATACTTGTAATATTCTCAATGCAGCTCCAGTCTAGAATAGTTAAATTGGACATCAAAAAACTGTATGTTCAATTAAAAAAAAAAAAGCTCTTCCAGTCAGACCTGTAATTTAAAGTCTGTGTGTGTGTCTGTCTGTGTCTGTCTGTGTCTGTCTGTGTGTGTCTGTGTGTGTGTCTGTGTGTTTTAAACAGAGCTCCTTGAACTTCACCAACTCTAATTTCTTCACGGTGTGGGTGGACAGCGTGAGCTGCCAGGTGCTCTACATGAAGACAGTCATCGGATCTCAACAGATAGACAACATCATCCACATTCAGCCTCTCAGCCAGAGACAGGTGTGATGAGTGATGAGCCCAACATCCATTTTCTAATGTACACTACTGTTCAAAAGGTTATGGTCATTCAGATTTTGAAAGAAATCTCTTATGGTCACCAAGGCTGCATTTATTTGATCAAAAATACAGTAAAATATTGTACATTATTAATATTGTAAATGATTATTTAATGTTTTTTGTTTCTATTTGAATATGCTTTCAAATGTAATTTATTTCTGTGATCAAAGCTGAATTTTCAGCATCATTACTCCAGTACTCACATGATCTTCCAGAAATCATTCTAATATGCTGATTATTATCAATGTTGAAAACAGTTGTGCTGATTGATATTTTTGTGGAAACCGTGGTAGTTTTTTTTTTTTTTTTAAAGGATTCTTTGAATAGAAATGATAAAGAAATAGTTTACCCAAAAAATTCAGAAAATTTACTCAGGCCTCAGGCCATTCAAGATGATTTGTTTCTTCATCAGAACAGATTTGGAGAAATGTAGCATTGCATCAGTGTCTCAGCAATGGATGCTCTGCAGTGAATGGGTGCCGTCAGAATGAGAGTCTGATAAAAACATCACAATAATCCACAAGTAATCCACACCACTCCAGTCCATCAATTAGTGTCTTGTGAAGTGAAAAACTTTTTGTAAGAAACAAATCCATCATTAAGATGTTTTCACTTTAAACCATCACTTCCAGCTAAAATATGAGTCCATAACCTATAATAATGCTTCCTCCAGTGAAAGAGTCATCTTGTCTGAATCAGGAGAGAAATCTGCACAGATCAAACACAGTTTACAAGCCAAAACAGTCTGAAACAGTTCTAAACAAATATGTGAGTGGATTTTGATGTGAGAAAACAACAGGGGATGGACTATTTCACTAGTGGAAGCGTTATTATGGATTGTGGATTACTTTAGCCATAAGCAATGGTTTAAAGCATTGAATTAGTTTCTTATGAACATGCAGCTTTTCACTTCACAAGACGTTAACGGATGGACTGGAGTGGTGTGGATTACTTGTGGATTATTGTGATGTTTTTATCAGCTGTTTGGACTCTCATTCTGACGGCACCCATTCACTGCAGAGCATCCATTGCTGAGCAAGTGATGTAATGCTACATTTCTCCAAATCTGTTCTCATGAAGAAACAAACTCATCTACATCTTGGACAACCTGAGGATGAGTAAATTTCAGCTTTACATTTCAAAAGAACATAATTTATTTGGAATAGACATCTTTTGTGACATTATAAATATCTGTACTGTCACTTCTGATCAATTTATGGGAGAAAAGACACAGATTGTTGAGTACTAGATAGTAGTTGTGCTGTTGTAGAGTATGTAACGTTTTTTTTTAATGCAGGTCAACTTCACTGTCAGCATGGAGATTGGAGGAAGTCTCTCTTACGTTTAGTGAGTATCAAATCAGTTCTCTTTGGATGAACGAGTTGATCTCATGAATCTGTGTGTCTGATCTTCTGTTTTTGAACTGTTTTCTCAGTGCCTTCTGCACCATGGCAAGCATCAAGGTCCACAACATTGTGGTGTTCATGCAGTAAGTTTCTCATCACTACATTTTCTCATCCTTTTTGTCTTTTGCTGTTTTCCTACATTTGAAAATTGGAGGTGAAGTGAAGCATAAAGGTGTGGTCACATTTGCGCAAGTTCACAGGTGAAAAAGGTCAATGCCACTGATTTTTATGACCAACTTGAAAACAAAATCTACAAGGGGAAATCTTTCACCCTCATGCACAGCTACAGATCGCATGGATTACTCCGGAAATGACAGGATTTTGCCTGTGAAATTTTGTCAAGCCACAGTAAATGTGGTCCTTAAGAACCGTTTTCTCATTTGTGCCTTTTGCTTTGTCTGAGTATATGTAGGGTTTTCCTCTAGATTCTTATGAAATAGTCCTGACCGCTTCTCTTATACACCCCAGGACCTCTGTGAAAACCTCCTACATGGTGCGGGCGGCACAGAACACTCTGGAGGCTTACCGCTACATCGACTGTGGCGCCAACTCCACCATCCACCAGCCCTCAGGAATGGTGTGGTCTAAACCTCAGATTGGGAAACTGCTCAGGTGAAGCATCAGCTGGCGGACGGCAGCTCGGTTTCATCAATTTTGACTCCAAATGTTGTGCTACACTGAAACTGAAGCCACTGAACAGAGCAGCTATGATGTAAGATATTGCTTGTATTGATCCCTCAGTGCAGATATTTATGGAGTAATCAACCAGACTCACTGTTTCGAGAGCTTCTCACTTGCTGTAGTATTAGTCTAAAATCTAAAAAGGGTGTTATGTAGATTTGCAGTGATTGATAAAAAGGGAGATTTAATTATTGAAGGGATTGTCAATGATGTGGTGCACTTTAAAATACTGTTTTGATGTATGAGCTGTTCGGTGAAATATTTTATGCATTCCTGATTATGTCTTATGCAAATGTCTCTAATTGTCTCTGCATTGCCAAAGATTTCATGTGTTTATCGGGGAAGCCATTTCTCCGATCGATGGGTTTTAAAGCGACTCAATCAACTCGAATCCATCCATCAGTCACAAAGACTTAAGGATCAGAACAAATTACATACATAGCACGCAAGTTCTCATAGGGTTTGATTTGTTGTGAAGTGAAAAAAATGTTTTGTTCAGACTGCATTGTTCAGGAGGGAACTGTTACAAAACAATCAATTAATTGTATCACTTTGCTTCTGTGATGCCATGAAAAGGAATTAGATTGAGGAAATTAGATGTACAATAGCAGGATGTTTTGCTCTCACTCATACACTTAGGGGTTTCATCAAGTCTTATCTAATGTATTAGACAATCGACAACCATAAGAATCAGTTTACTGCTAGTCTCAGGGAGAAAAAAAAAAGGTACAAAAACTATTCTTGGGGCGGTACCCTTTTAAAAGGTGCTAATTTAGGTACTAATATGTACAGTTTTGGTGCTAATATGTACCTTTAAAGTACCAATATGCAACTTTACAGGTAAAAGAGGTACAAAAAATACCGGCTCAGTAACAGCTTTTGTACCTTTTTTTCTGAGAATGTAGAAGGGCATTTGTTTCTACGTGAAGTTGCACATTTGGCTAATTTATTGCTATTTTTATGTCAAATCTCCTTAAAGTGCCTTGAGATTTGATTGTATTTTTCATTGTCTAAACTGAGAAAAATAAGATGATAATAAAAAAGCTTAATGCCGTTTTTGTTTTGAACAGAGATTGGGAAGAAAAATAAACTCTTTTTTTTGTCTATGTTAGTATTTTTGTGTAACCACCTTCTTTTTTTTCAATTTCCACATGCTAAATGCTTCATTTTGGATATAAACTGTTGGTTTCACTTCAGCA
>NW_015547816.1:183257-184761 GCF_001515605.1 Sinocyclocheilus anshuiensis | reverse complement strand
TTCGGCAGGACAAAGCTTTGCAAACTGGCTCTTTTTTTTTTTTTTTGTCAACTTTAATATAATTTAGCCGCATTAAAACCAAAGAACCATCCCTGAAATGCTGCAGCAGCAGAAACCCTCATGAAATCCATTTCACAAAACTGCAGCCACGCTGGAAACTCTTCAGAGACTCTTTGCACGTGGATGGTGTTTAATAATTTATTCAGCACAGGTTATTATAAAGATATTCCACTCATATCTTCTTTCTCACGCTCAAGTCAGGCGTATTATTGCAGATTCATCTGCGTAGCAATTACATCTTGTTTTGGGATAGTTCTGGGCATAACGGCCAAACTATTGGTTGACTCTGGCACGTGTTAAGCTCAGATCCGACTGAAGTATTTAGCTCATTTGTTTTTGGGAATAACAGGCTCATATCAAGAGGCAGGGCTGCTGGAGTCACTCCAAGGTATGGTATGATTTTGTTCCTCCATGTCTCGCTTTAGCATCTCCTTTTGCTGTAATATTAGTTCTCATTTCCATCTATGATTGCGTTTTGCATGCAGAATGAGTGAAGCTGTGGTTAGTGGGGTGAGGAGGTTGAGCACCATCTCGGAGCAGGACGGGGACGCTGAAGCGGAGCCCGTGTCCCTCGTGTCCTCAGGGGACAGTGAGTGGGCAGGATCCAGTGCTTCGCTCTGCTCGCGTGGAAAGCCCAGCGCCCAGAGCAGCTCCTTCACCTCCTTTGAGTCCTATCAGCCTGACGCAGCAGGTACAACTTCAGTACTTCTCTGTTTGGATGTTTCTGCTGTGTCCAGTATGTAGAAGTTGTCCTGGCTGCTGAAGGGACAGTGGCCTTAAACCTGTTTAATGTGTGCGTAAAACAATTGCGGTTTAATTGTGAATATGACTAAATCAATTAAACACTCATGGAGTATCCATCTGAAGATAAACGGATACGAATAATTTAATAACATTTATAATAATTAAGGATTTGTAATATTCAATAATAATTACATAATTTAATAAAACTGATAAATAAGATGAACTGATAATATAGAAATGATTACGAATATATATATATTTTTTTACAGATGGGCACCACATATAATAGCTTTAAATTATTATTCAATTATTATTTCAATTATTCTATTATTAGCACAAATAGACCAATTAGATGTATGTATATGTAATGCATAAAATTGTATCTGCACACTACTGTTCAATAGCCAAACAACCAATCATCAATGTTGTTGTTGTTTTTTTGTCTGTCTTTTGAAGAAATTATTAATTTTATTCAGCAAGGACACATTAAATTGATCCAAAGTGACAATAAAGACAATTATGTTGTTATAAAAGATAACAAGAAATAATAATAATACATTTTTGAGCATATGACACTGAAGACTGAAATAATGATGCTGAAAATTCAGCTTTGCCATAACACAATTAAATTACATTTTAAAATATATTAAAATAGAAAACAGTTATTTTAAATTGTAATCATATTTCACAGTTGTTTTTT
>NW_015547816.1:161408-182392 GCF_001515605.1 Sinocyclocheilus anshuiensis | reverse complement strand
TTCGGCAGGACAAAGCTTTGCAAACTGGCTCTTTTTTTTTTTTTTTGTCAACTTTAATATAATTTAGCCGCATTAAAACCAAAGAACCATCCCTGAAATGCTGCAGCAGCAGAAACCCTCATGAAATCCATTTCACAAAACTGCAGCCACGCTGGAAACTCTTCAGAGACTCTTTGCACGTGGATGGTGTTTAATAATTTATTCAGCACAGGTTATTATAAAGATATTCCACTCATATCTTCTTTCTCACGCTCAAGTCAGGCGTATTATTGCAGATTCATCTGCGTAGCAATTACATCTTGTTTTGGGATAGTTCTGGGCATAACGGCCAAACTATTGGTTGACTCTGGCACGTGTTAAGCTCAGATCCGACTGAAGTATTTAGCTCATTTGTTTTTGGGAATAACAGGCTCATATCAAGAGGCAGGGCTGCTGGAGTCACTCCAAGGTATGGTATGATTTTGTTCCTCCATGTCTCGCTTTAGCATCTCCTTTTGCTGTAATATTAGTTCTCATTTCCATCTATGATTGCGTTTTGCATGCAGAATGAGTGAAGCTGTGGTTAGTGGGGTGAGGAGGTTGAGCACCATCTCGGAGCAGGACGGGGACGCTGAAGCGGAGCCCGTGTCCCTCGTGTCCTCAGGGGACAGTGAGTGGGCAGGATCCAGTGCTTCGCTCTGCTCGCGTGGAAAGCCCAGCGCCCAGAGCAGCTCCTTCACCTCCTTTGAGTCCTATCAGCCTGACGCAGCAGGTACAACTTCAGTACTTCTCTGTTTGGATGTTTCTGCTGTGTCCAGTATGTAGAAGTTGTCCTGGCTGCTGAAGGGACAGTGGCCTTAAACCTGTTTAATGTGTGCGTAAAACAATTGCGGTTTAATTGTGAATATGACTAAATCAATTAAACACTCATGGAGTATCCATCTGAAGATAAACGGATACGAATAATTTAATAACATTTATAATAATTAAGGATTTGTAATATTCAATAATAATTACATAATTTAATAAAACTGATAAATAAGATGAACTGATAATATAGAAATGATTACGAATATATATATATTTTTTTACAGATGGGCACCACATATAATAGCTTTAAATTATTATTCAATTATTATTTCAATTATTCTATTATTAGCACAAATAGACCAATTAGATGTATGTATATGTAATGCATAAAATTGTATCTGCACACTACTGTTCAATAGCCAAACAACCAATCATCAATGTTGTTGTTGTTTTTTTGTCTGTCTTTTGAAGAAATTATTAATTTTATTCAGCAAGGACACATTAAATTGATCCAAAGTGACAATAAAGACAATTATGTTGTTATAAAAGATAACAAGAAATAATAATAATACATTTTTGAGCATATGACACTGAAGACTGAAATAATGATGCTGAAAATTCAGCTTTGCCATAACACAATTAAATTACATTTTAAAATATATTAAAATAGAAAACAGTTATTTTAAATTGTAATCATATTTCACAGTTGTTTTTTTTTTTTTTTTTTTTTAAGTCAGTTCTATATTATTTAGGTTTGAAAATTACTAGTACAACCAATTTGATTATAAAAAAATTTAAAGCAGCAACTAAACATTAAGCTGAAATATGTGGAATTGTTTACCGTGTTATTATAAAGCATGTTATACATTGGTCTGTTTTGAGTTTGTTTCAGAAACATTATTCTGCAGAAACTACAAAGCTAAAATTGCTTTTGGTTGCTGTTTAAAGTCCTTTACTGTTAAATTCTGTTGTTTCAACACCCGCTGAAGTACCGGTCACTCACTCTTGTCCCGGACACACTTGTAAACATGTTAATTGGAGGCGCTTGCAGCTCCCCTGCAGAGTGAAGTGCACTTTTATGAGCACTTACACCAACACTCAGATGCTAAAAGACTCCAGGAGTGACAGAGCTCATAAAAGCCTTATGTAAGATAGATGACCATAAACCTGTACTTTGAGATATATTGAAATATAATTCTCTTGACTATTGTGTGCTCATCCTTTATAGTGAAACTATATTTGGGCCGCTCTGTTTCTCTAGCTGTTAGGTTAGTTCACCAGGGGATTGTATACTGTTACATTAATGGCTTCAGATGACCACTTATTTCTCCCAGCTGTGCATTATGTGCTCCATTTCTGCTCCAACAACCCTTAATATAATTACACACCTATAGAGAGTTCCTAGGCGTCACATGTGGCATTAGTCTGATTCTGTGCAAAGTGGCCTCACATGTGCCATAATCATAATTTTGAGGAATCATGTGTTGATGAAAGAATGTAACATATGGATTGTTCATTTCTCATTTCAGCCATCCATCTCTCATCCTGTCTATAATGGCTGATTGCTGCCATTTTCAGTGTAATTAGAGCCGTTTATGGCAGGCTGCACTTAACTTGGTGCACGGATGTCTGCAAAAATAAATAATGTATGCAAGAAGAAGTGTTGAGGTAATGATGACCGAGTGATGTACACTGAACTTAACAACCACCAGCACTTCCGTTGCACACTGAAAGTAAATATGCAAGGGAATATTTATTAAAGCTAGGTGACAACCAGAATATGACCTTTCACAAATATTCATGCAGCTATCATTAAAAAAAAAAGTTTGTACTATGGTATCACCATGCATTTTGGACATGATAGTATGACTGTACCATGCTATATTAGTGTTTGCGAAAGCACTATTGCATTATTATTGCCACCCAGGGATGGTTCTAGACCTATTTAGCGAGCTTCAGACCAGGCCCACAAAAACAAATCTATACAATTACTTGAAAAATAAATAAAAAGTATAAATAATAAAAAAGCAATTATTATTATTATTTTCTAGTAGTAGTAGTTGTAGTAGTAGTATAAATGAATGAATTAATTAATGAAAGGCATACATTAATGAATGAATCAAATAAATAATCCAGAGTGAAAATGTGCGCAATTTAATAATAATAATAATAGTAGTATGAGCAGTATTCCCTTGCATATTTAGTAAATATTCCCTTGCAGGAGAAGCGATTAGTCAGCAGAGAAGGCGGTAGCGTGTGTTTGCTTAATACTTAGTTTCTATTTCTGTTGTTTAGATTTTTATTTGCTGCTAGGAAGGATTATTTTGTTTACTATCTTTTGTTTTCGTTATAATTTGTATTTTGATTGCACTTATTTGTAATTAGAATAATAGCTGTTGGCTCAGAAGAAACTTTTGATATTTGTATTGCTTATTTACTGCACTTAAGTGGCGAACTGTCTCGCAGTAGTTTCGATTTGAGCCATTCGCCTTGTGAAGGCATTCAGCCTCCTCGTGTGAAGACCAACTTGGGTAAAGACCTGCGACTCTACCTGCGCGACTCAACCGAGCAACAATACCGACAAAGCACATAAGTATCTCTTATTTTCCCCTTTACACACTCTCCTTTCTGCCCTCTCTTTTCCACATCTATCATGTGTTTCCAATACATTCTTGTTGTCTCTCAACACTCTAACATCAAACGCTGACGGCAACGCAATCTTGCTAACTTGCATCCAATCTGCACCACTTCTACTGCACCTCTCTCTTTTTCTGTGGGTCTCTGGAATTGCCAGTTAGCAGTCAACAAGGCAGACTTCATTCCAGCAATTGCTTCTCAGTCTACTCTTAGTATCTTGGGCTTGACTGAGACCAGGATTCGTCCGGAAGACTCAGCAACCCCTGCTGCTCTCTCTAACAACTTCTTTCTCTCACACCCCCCGTCAGGTTCGGAGGGGTGGGAGTACTGGTCTTCTCATTTCTAACAATTGGAAATACTCAACCCACTCTCCCCTATGCAATAATAACTCCTTTGAATCTCATGCTATTACGGTAGCAGCTCCTATAGAACTCCATGTTGTAGTAATTTATTGCCCTCCTGGTCAATTGGGCACCTTTATAGAGGAGCTGGATGGGCTGCTGTCCTCATTCCCTGAGGATGGCAATCCACTTGTAATCTTTGGCGACCTCAACATCCATCTGGAGAAGCCTTATGCTGCAGACTTCCATTCACTCCTTGCTTCATTTGATCTCAAACGGCTTACCACCACAAGCACTCACAAATCAGGCATCCAGCTTGACTTCATTTACACACACAATTGTATTGCAGACAACATTTTGGTAAAACCCCTACACATCTCTGACTTCTTTATAACATGTAACCTACATCCTGCTAAATGCCCCTCTACCGGTTACTTTTAAGGGAAACCTACGCTCCCTTTCACCCTCCCATCTTTCCTCTGTAGTGTCTTTCTCTCTTCCCTCACCCACCCATTTCTCATCTCTGGATGTGAATGCAGCAACTGACACTTTATGCTCCACTTTAACTTCTTGTCTAGACAATATATGTCCTCTCTCCTCCAGGCCAGCACATGCTACCCCTTCTAACCCCTGGCTGTCTGATGTTCGGTACAAACATCGGTCCAAACTCAGAGCAGCAGAGAGAAAATGGCGCAAATCGAAAGATCCGTCAGACCTGAGTATGGATCAGTCTTTGCTTTCATCTTTCTCTGCTGAAGTCCATACTGCCAAATCTTCATATTTCCACAACAAGATCAACCGCGCTTCAGACACACGTAATCTCTTCAAAACATTAAAATCTCTTCTCTGTCCCTCTCCACCACCTCTTTAACAGCTGATAATTTTGCCACATTCTTCACAGACAAAACTAAAACCATCAGCAGTCAGTTCTCAACTCCATAAACACAGGAACTCAAACCAACCATATCCACTGCTAAAACTCTCCTCTCCTCCTTCTGTCCCCTCACTGAGTCAGAAGTAACGAAACTTCTCCTCTCCAGCCACCCTACAACTTGCCATCTAGACCCAATCCCGTTACACCTTTATAAGCAATCTCTCCTATACTCTTACCAGCATTCACACATATCACCAACACATTTTCAGCAGGCTCGGGTAACCCTACTGCCCAAAAAAACCTTCACTTGCAGATCTACAGACCTGTCTCTCTTCTTCCATTCTCAACCAACCATATCCACTGCTAAAACTCTCCTCTCCTCCTTCTGTCCCCTCACTGAGTCAGAAGTAACGAAACTTCTCCTCTCCAGCCACCCTACAACCTGCCATCTAGACCCAATCCCGTTACACCTTTATAAGCAATCTCTCCTATACTCTTACCAGCATTCACACATAACACCAACACATTTTCAGCAGGCTCGGGTAACCCTACTGCCCAAAAAACCTTCACTTGCAGATCTACAGACCTGTCTCTCTTCTTCCATTCACAGTGAAAACACTTGAACGAGTTGTTTTCAACCAGGTATCATTATTTCTTTCACAGAATAACCAACTGGACGTTAACCGCTCGATCTTTCAGGTTTGAATTGCACAACATCAGAAAGGTCAGGTCCTTCCTAACAGAGCATGCTGCACAAGTTCTTGTCCAGGCCCTTGTCATTTCTAGGCTGGACTTCTGCAATGTTCTTCTGGCAGGACTTCCATCGTGCACAATCAAACCTCTTCAAATGATTCCGAATGCAGCAGCACAACTGGTCTTTAATGAGCCCAAAAGGGCCCACATCACACTTCTCTTTATCTCCCTGCACTGGCTGCCGATTGTGGCTCGCATCAAGTTCAAGATATTGATGCTTGCATATAATACAGCCACAGGCTCAGCACCCTCCTACTTCAACTCACTCTTATGAATCTACACCCCCTCCAGAAGCCTGAGATGTACAAGGGAGTGGCGCCTCGTGGTACAATCACAGAGAGGCACAAAATCACTTTCCAGAACATTTTCATTCACCGTTCCCACCCCCATACGGAATACTGAATCCCTGACAATTTTCAAGTGACAGCTTGTGTGCTTCAAGTGACTCGTCTCTTTTGTCAACATTTGACTGCTTCCTGAAAAAAAAAAAAAACTTTGCTTTCTCCTCCGTCTAGTACTTGTACTAATCTGAACAATGTCTGAAACTTTGTATTACGAGCACTTCCTGTGATGAATCGCTTGTTGTATTCCTCAATTGTAAGTCACTTTGGATAAAAGTGTTTGCTAAATGAATAAATGTAAATGTAAGTAGTAGTATGATTAGTATGAATGAATGAATGAATGAATGAATTAAATAATCTAAAGCAAAAATGTGGGCAATTAATCTGTACAATAACTAAACTGTATATACGGTATACGAAAGATCTGCTCTCTGTGTATATACACCGTGAAAATGATTTTTCAATTATATTTTAAAAGAAAACACTATTTTAGTCTCTCTTACTTCAAAATTTCATGTTTAATTCAATGTGTTACTTACTGTTTCTTTGTAATTAATTTTGAAATTTACTATAGCAATTTCTAAGAGGAAATCATTTTTAAAGCACTCAAGTGTCGAATTTCAAATGTAACCATCATTTCTGTAGTAAAATTTGTCTCATATCAATCTCTACATGTTTTATTTGTACTTTTATCATTTATTTGTCACACCACTATTTAGGTGATCTGATAAAAGCTGAAAGGTGATTAAAAATAGTGAAACACTTATCACTTAAAGTCAACAAACTACAGTGTGCTTATTTTAAGTGCTATAATTCAGTGCAGTTCTCATGTTTGTGTAGTTTCAATGTTATGTCTGTTTTGCTGGGGCCCATTTTTTATGATCTTTCCTGGGCCCCACAAACCCATGAGCCGACCCTGTTTTGAGCCCACCTTGCCATGTCTCGTGTGATTGTTGAGTGTGTGTAGCAATGTATATAACCAGCTGTGAGTCTACATGGGCCCACAACATTTGAAAAATAACCCCACTGACCACCTTTCAAGTTCTGCATAGCCAAGCAAGGCTCCCATTTTCTTCAGTGTCTCTGAAACATGCTTGATTTGTTGATTTCCGTCTCTCCAGATGACTGCGCCTCCATCCTGCTGGCTTGCCTGTACTGCCGCTTCTGTGATGTTATGGCCATGCTGCCTGACACTTGTGAGCGGGCGTTTGGCCGCTGCTTCCCCTCTTACAAGTATTACAACACCTCGGATGAGCCGTCCAAAGGAAAAGACTGCTGCAGCTGTAACGTGGATTTTGACTGTGGTTTCATGAACTCCTGTCAAGATGCCAGTGAGCTGATAGAGCTGGCGATGGAGATATCTGAGGTCTGCTACCGCTAACAGCCTCTTAGCTGTCTGGAGATCAGAGCAAATCATTCAGGATGGAGATTCTCCATCGGTGCTCGATTCCCGATTCCACATGGTGTGCGTTTCAAAACGAGACACAGTTGCTTGTTTTGAAAAAATAGGGTAAATTGTCACCTCTTCTTTTTGGCAACAAAATAAAGCATGTGACAGCATTTTCAGGACAAGATCATGTAATTTAAGGAAAGTACTGGGTGAATATATTTGCGATTCTTCTTATGGGAATTCGTTTTGCGTCCATGTGATGGGATGTGAAAACTAAACCTAAATGTGAACGTTTAACCTATCCATTGTGTAAAGCATGAAAAATGGTAGGTGTGGGTAAGATGAGCCAAAGGCCACCTATATGATACATGAAGTGAATGTAACATAGTAAAAACCTTTAAATGTCTTTCTGCCTTACAAGATATGAATTTTGACTTGCTTATGACCCTTACAAGGTTTGAATATGCTACAGAAATGAATCCTAAAACCCAGAAACAAGCTAGTATTTTGGTATGTTTGGTTCCACTGTCCTGAAGTCAGTGGGTTTTTTTAATGGGTTTTTGGTCAAATGCCTGTGATCATACAAGATATTTATGTTTTATTCTATAACATAAAATGCATTAGTAAAACACTGTGATTTTTAAAGCTTTTATTTTTCTTGAAAAAAGTGATTGCTAACAAATGGCTAAAGGGGCCTAAAGTGGTTATTGCACTCTAAAACCAGCACTGGGTTGTATTTAACCCAGCATTTTTTAGAGTGTGGGGTCATTAGATCTCATCACGCCAAGCAGGTAAACTCATCTGGTCGCTAATCTGCTTTCATAATCCTCTGTAACACGTTAGTTTACGGACCAATTCTCACTTTTAACTAGTTGCTTCTTAGCATCCCTATTATTAACATATTGGCTGGTTATTACACTCTAAAAAGTGCTGGGTTATTTCTGTAAACACATTTTTGGGTTAATTGTGCTGGGTCATAATTCTGGGTTGTTTGAGGTAATGTAAACACACAGTTGGGTTGCTCATGCTGGGTCAAATGGACTGTAAGGGGTTCTTTCACCACTGAACAGCTGGGTTGGGTTATTTTGACCCAACAGGTTTATTCATTTTTCCTCTTCATCGAACTTTCTGGATTCTTCACTCGTCTCGTCGTCAGACGGTCACGCACATCGCAAGCAGGATTATAAAGTAAGTTAATATGATGCTATGATTATTTACCTCTATTTTTAATAAGTTGAGGTAAGAGCACACTGATTTCTCTGTTTAATGCGTAAGTTATTTGATCTGTCGCTGTACGGGGTAACGTTATTCTGTGAATGATCAAGTAGCCGCCTAACCTTAGCGAGGTACTTTTTTTTTTTTTAATGGCCTCAGCAATCGCCTTGTCGTTAATTAAAGTTATATATGTGTGTGTGTGTGTGTGTGTGTGTGTGTGTGTGCTTTGTAATGTTTTGTCAGAATTAGACCATTTCGTTCTAAAATTTATCTTTTAAGGGCATACTTTTTTCAAGTAAATGTCTGCGACGTGCCGAATCCGACGATAGATCCATCATTTTTATGTTGAGCATTTTCGCGCTCTTTTTTCCTCAGGTAACGTTATACCCCTTACTTTTATAACGCTAAACCACTATATTACTGGTATGTAATATTATGTGTTACTTAAATGTAATGTTGTTTGTTTAACCCAGCAACACAGTTAACCTTACCCACTGGTTGGGTCAAATAAACAACCCAGCATTCTGGGTAAAACGGTTAAACCCAGCACTTGGGTCAAAACAACCCAGCGCGTGTTCTGTCCCATAGTTACCCAGCAGCTGGGTTAAGGTTGGGTTATTTTTTAACCCAGCACTTTTTAGAGTGTAGTATTTATAAAGCACACATTAATGCTTTATTCTACATGACCATATTCTACATCCCTAATCCTACCCAATACCTAAACTTAACAACTACCTTACCAACTATTAATAAGCTGTAAATTAGGAGTTTATTAATAGTTTAGCGATTAATAGCGAGAATTGGACCTTAAAATAAAGTGTGACCTAATCCTCCTCTTGCTAACATTTCTAACAAACACTTTACAACTTATAGACTATAAATGAAGGTCGAAAGAGTTGTCAGAAGCTTAATGGTGATGCTGAAGTTGGTGTAGTTTCATGGTGAAGTTCATTTATAGTCTAACTTGTATGTAGGCTTTAAAATTCATAAACATTTCTGCAGCTTTGAAGATGATCTGTTAACACTTTAAAATACTGTTCCTTCATGAAAGAATAACTTCAAGACATATGAGTAATATTGACATCCTAGTATCTACTATTAACTAACAACAAGCTCAAATTCACGATTTAGTAAGTAATAGCACTCACTTGAATGTGCTAGTTGACTGTTAGCTAATCAGAAGCTACTACTATTTTTTTTCATACTTCTGTTTTCTTCGTGCTTCTATAGCTGAAACCTGGCAGCCACAAATATGCCACGAAAGTAGAGTACTGAGAAAGAACATCACCCATACTCTTTTTTTTTTTATTTTTAGTTTTTCACTACAACAGAACGTGCGCCAGGAGAGCCAGCTGACCACGTCAACTGTCCTGTGTTTTTCTGCTCTAGTCACGTTTGATCTCACGAGTCTCAGTGAGATCTTGTGTTACTGTGAAATCGTTCCGACAATCAGCAAGTGTGTGTTTGCGTGGTCTGGTCGAATCATCTAGTGTGCGCGTTCAGAGGATTAAAAGGCTGAAAATCAGTTGAAACTGTCTTCATGTCTGTGGTCTCCCATGGTTTTAAAATCGGTTAAGTCCCAGGCCTAAGAAACATCAGTCACACTTTAGTTTGGGGACCAACTCTTACAGTTTTTCTTGATTGCTAACACACTATAACTGATTCATTTGGCCAAATTTCCTAAACCATTCATTCAGTTTTCCAAACAAAGATATTTCTCAAAACTTTGAACACATTTCACCTGTTTTCACACACATTCCAATTCGCTCAATGTTTTCTGCAAAACCCAAACCACGTTCTCATTCAACACAAGTATAATTAACTCGAGCATCACAATATGAACTCAGATAGCACACATTTATCCATCTATAAACATTAAGTGGCAAAACTTATGACACACCATTCAAAATCTCAGGATGATATTAAAAAAGAGCACAGGTGATTATGTGATTTAGAAAATTAATTCTACTAGTGGGAGACGGAACAGGAAGGGGAGGGGAAAAACTGAAGGGGACGGGTCAAAAGACGTTTGTTCCTGATGAAATACAAAGCACTTTAGTTGAGCGCGTTCTTGTGTATGGAATGACTGTGAGGGAAGTTGGCCTGCAGGCTCATCTACTGGGTTTTACACTACTTGCAGTTACCGTAATGACAGTAGACAGTAGCAGTACTTCAGATGAGAGAACTTTCACTATTCTATGGACAGTAAATACTATAGCTCAAGTTGTAAACCCTTAAACTCGTAACTGTTGAACTGATTTGTAGCCAAGTACTTCTGACATGTACTGTATTTTTGCAGAACTGAGAGGTGACTGTCTAAGGGGGGTAGAAGTCAGTCTTTTGTCAGAAGACTAAGAAACTGCTCTAGTATGACAAATAAGGTCATTAACAAGGTAATGCAATGTGGCAGAGGAGTTATTTATTGCTGTACAGTAACTGACAGTATATTCTATTGTGTTCACATTGGTTTTTGAACTTTTCTAGTGCTTTTCATCTGCAAGATCTCTTTATGGTGAAATAAAAGTAAACCTTTCTTAAAGCTTATTGCTGAATTTTACTATATTTGCACCCCTGTATTTATACTGCATACTATAACAGACATTGACTTGCAAAATGATTCCTGATTCCCAAAAGGAGGTGTTTTGAATTGATCTCTAGTGTTCATTAGGCAGTGAAGCAGTCACACATATTTGACAGGTTTGTGTCATTTGAGGTCAAAGTTTAGACAAGAGTTTTTTTGTTTTTTTTTTACGAAAATGTTTGATTTTGACCTGGAAATTTGAAGTTTGTTGGTGTGTAATTTTGAGACTGTGTTTATAGTTGTGAGAAAATGGTGAATTGTTTCATGTTGTGTGTTCGCAATTGAGCAAAACTGTACTATGAACTAGCTGTGAACTATGACATTTGCCTCAAACGCTGTAATTTGCTGCTTATTAATAGTTACTAAGGTAGTTGTTGAGATTAGGTATTGGGTTTGATTAAGGGATCTAAAATATGGTCATGCAGAATAAGGCATTAATTTGTGCTTTATAAATAGCCTACTAATAAACAGCCAATATGCTACTAATATGCATGCTAATAAGCAACTAGTTAATAGTGAGAATTGGTCCTCAAAATAAAGTGTTACCAAGTACAGTATGAAATTTAAGATGGCACTTTCAGGTAAAAATGAGGTTTAGTAATAAATATGGTACATATTGCGAAGGTCGCTCACAACAGTGAAAATGCTCAGTTTCTGTATTTCCATTAATTCATTATATATAGATCCATCTATTCTCCAAACCACTTGTCCTATGTAGGGTCGTAGGGATGATGGCGCCTATCCCAGTGTCCCAGAAACACTTTGGCCAGTCCAATGGCTAGTCCACACCTCCATTCATTTGGCCTGACCTGCAGAGGAAACCAGGCATTGCACCAACACCTGGAGAACATGCCAAACTTCAGACCGAAATGCGCCCCCGGCTCAGCCGGGACCCAAACCAGGGACTCAACCAATGCTGTCCACTGAGCAACCACCATGCACCCTCCATGCAGATCCTTTAATGTGCATCTATTTATAGTTTCCCTACAGTTCCACCCTCCACCATCACCTCACCTCAGCAGTGGCATTATTATATGCCTGTTATACGCTTGGCACGAGTCGGCAAGTGGCCAACCTTCACTATTTCAACTTCAATATGTCTCATGCTTCAAAAATCAGTGACGGAGACTGTGATCATGTGACTGAATTCAGATTGGTGCATGCAGACTACGTGGAGCAGACAGACTGCAGACTGTGAGCGCGTCGAGGAACGGCTGTCAGATGCCAAGATGTGAGTATACAATGATGAATTACCACTCTGAAGTCACTCTGACATCATAGATGGTGCTTCGTTACTGTTTCAGGCTGGATGTACTGTGATAAAACTCGGCTGAATGAAACATTTGACATTTTTAAACACATTTTGCATTACAGAATATAGTAAGTAGAATAAAACACATATTTAATCACTTTTGTCTTTCTTAAATCGGTTAACATTAAAGTCTTTAGTGAGTTGTTTACTTCATGTTGAAGTGCTTTTCTATTTTAAGAACTAACCTTACAGCTTGAGAGCATGAGGTCAAGTTTACAGTGTGTGTATTTTGGGTAAGTGGGTGAAAGTGTCTAGTATTTAATAGACACTATTCTCCGATCTTACAAAAATGGTACTGGCTTGGTACATGAATGTAGGCTATACGCAATGATGACCATATTCACATGCAATATTTACATGGTATTCCAAGGCTTTCCAAAGAATGACATGTTTTACTAGACAAAAATGATTCATGTAAAAAAAATTCTATGGTACGTATCCAAAAAAAAAAAAAAAGTGGTACAAGTCCAAACAACATGGTATTATGGTACATGTAAATAAACTTGATTTTACATAGATAAAATCACAAAAACCTGGTAAAACAGTAGCAAATGTAAAAAAAAACAAAAAAATCCCCCGGTAGTTTTTATCATAGTACAAAAAGTTGTATGCAATGTTAAACAACAGATGCCATAGAACACAACAAACCTTCCTTTGTGAGAAAGAAGTGCACTTAATTGTATTGAATGTGCACTTGTAGTGTATTTCAAATCTTAAATGTATATAATAAAAAGTACTTATGTAATATTAATTAAAAAAGGCCACATGTATTTAAAGAGTTCACTTTCATGACTGTTTCGTAACACACTTTTAAAATAATGTCAAATTTGTAAAAATGTAAATTTAAAGGTTTTACTCATTAATAACATTTTGTCATGCTTCAAAGATGTGTTGACTAACATAGGCCTACTGAAGATGTATAAGTACTTGATTATAATTTTAACTGTTGTGTTAGTCGATATACATTTCAATATATTTATACAAGTTGATATACAATTCATATATTTTGCAGTTTCATTACAAATGCTTAATTAGAAATATATATTAAATACATGTCAGACAAGTTTCAATAGAAATGACATTAAAGTATATTTTAGTTGACCATAAATGCTTGTCAGTACATTCAGCACTTTAACCATATTTCAAAGACAACTGAAGTAATTTTGAAATTACATATACAGATTAACTGTCACCCCGCATTTTTTAAAATAGGCATGAAAGTGCACTATCCAAACTTAAATTGATGTAATTTATGAATACGTTAGAATACCGACCTCAGGTTGGTCTCTTTTTAAAGAAGAAAATCAGCAGATTATTGCACAAGTGGAATTTTTCAAAGTTAATTTTTTTTTTCAAAAAAATTAAAGTATCAAAAAGTTATAGAAGTTTAAATTTACTGTAAATAAAATGCACTATATTCATTTTATTTTATTGTATATATAATAAATATTTTACATAACAGGTTTTACTCTAAAAATGGTATAAAATTAAAGCCTTATGTCTAAATAAGTTATGTTCCAAATTTGAAGTTGATATGAAAAAAATTGAGGTTCCTGTGAGATTGTATTTAGGGCGTTATACCACAAACAGCCACCGGGTGCCATCCAAACTCCACTGAATTTTTTTAATGCATTTTTCTGTCACAAATGTCTAGATTTCTGTCAATATTAATTCTATCTCAAAATAACCACCAAATATTGGATTCTGAGACTCAGACCTTTACAATTATACATTTTTTGTCAAGATTATAAAAACGTTTGATTCTAAAAGACCATAATACATTTTGTAATATGACACTTGACACTGCCCACTAAGGGGACAGGTAACGCAATATCAGATTTCAAAATGGTTTTCACAGGATGAATCTTGGGCTTCTAAGCTTTCAAATGATATATAATCTATGATGATTACTAAAATATTTGATAGAGAAAAAGGACAACAAATAAAAGAGCGCCAAGCGTCCCACAAGTGGGACGGTGACAGTTAAGAGGTTAAGTCTTACTTAAGTCTGTCACAAAAGCATTCTTAAGTTAATATAATTCCATTTATATACAGAATATATATATATATATATATATATATATATATAAACTATAATACATTACGATGCAGTTGAGTGTCTGAAAACATCACATTCTGTTTGCACTTAAGTTTATTTCCATAATAAGTAATTTGTTTGAAAGTATGCTGAAAAGAACTTCTTTACCATGGTACTTTTTGAAATACTGAATAAAGTATGGATAACTTGTCCCCACAGTTATGAGTCTTCATCAGAAGATGGAGTCACATGGACTGTGGTTAGTCATCTTCATCTATCGGGTCGATCAGTTTGAGAGGCTTCTGAATGCAAGCAATGAGACCTTACTGTTCGGCCATATCTCCAACCCCACAGAGCTCCAGGCCCTTAAGAACAACAGTAAAGTAATGAAGCGATTCATTGTGATTGACGATACTGTTAACGATCTTTAGCTCCCAGGTGGCAACGTATTTCAAAGCGAGGGGGGTGACGTACAAGATCCTTCCCTTACCCACAACTGAGGAGAAAAAGTCCATGACTCTGGTGAACAGAATCTTGGAGGAGGTCCATAAGTTTGGGATTGACCGCCGTACGGAGCCCATTATCGCTATCGGTGGTGTGTGTGTCTGGATATCACGGGTCTCGCTGCATCACTGTATCGCAGACGTACTCCGTATGTTTGTGTCCCTACTACTATGTTGGCTTACCAGTGTAGGGGCAAAGACTGGGGTCAATTTTGCCAACTGTATAAATAAGCTAGGGTCATACATCCCACTCGTGGCAACGTTCCTGGACAGGAGTTTCCTCTGCACTCTGCCACATTTCTAATGGAATGGCCGAGATGCTGAAGGTGCATGAATGACAGCACAATACTGGTCAGTTTTTCAAAAGATGTTTACATTTTACACATCTAAAGCAACTTGCATTGTATTCAAGGTTCATGCACTGACTTTTAAAAAAGGAGTGCGCTTAATTGTACTGAATGTGCACTTGTAGTGTATTTAAAATCTTAAAAGTATATATTTTTAAAAACTGTACTTGCAGATAATATAATATTAATGAAATAAAAAGCCACTTAAGTGTGCTTATAAAGAGTTCACTTCTTAACACACTTAAGCACACTTTGTAATTGTGTGTGTAGTAAAGTAAATTTTAAATCATTATGTTTTAATAATCTGGTAACACTTTATAATAAGGTTCCATTTGTTAACATTAGTTAACTACATTAGTTAACATAAACTAATAAAGAAAAATACTTGTAAAGCATTTAATAATCTCAGTTAATGCTGATTCCAACATTTACTAATACATTACTAAAATTAAATGTTGTATCTATTCATATTATTTAATGGACCTGAGCTAACATGGACTAACAATGACAAAAATGTTTTGTTTTTTTTATTAACTAATGTTAACAAAGTTGAATAAATACTGTAACAAATGGATTGCTCACTGTTGGTTAATGTTAGTTAATGCATTAAACATAGTTAACAAATGGAACCTTATTGTGAAGTATTACCAATAATCTTAATAATCTTTAAATAAATTGTGCTTTAAAGAAGTACACATTTTGATATGTTGACTAACATAACTTTGGGTGCATAAATAACTGAAAGTTCAATTACGAATGCTGATTGGTGGAAATATATATATATATATATATATATATATATATATATATATAGATGTGTTTATTTCTTAAGATTAAGGCTAAAATATTGACTTTAAAATATTTTTTCTCTTTTAAAGTGTTTTTATTTTCTCTAAATTTAGATTTTTTTTTTGTTATATTCAATACTTTTGGCACAAATTTAACGCCATATTATTTCCACCAAAAAGTAACACTTAAATAAGATTTTAAAATTAAAAAGAATTTAGGAAGAACATTTAAGAAAATAATTATTTTACTCCGCAAGAATGCATTCAGTTCATTAAAAATAGTGACCATGGAGACATTTATAGTCACACAAGATTTCTATTTCATAGAAATGCTGTTAATTTGAACTTTTTATTCATCAAACAGTCCTGAAAAAAAGTAACTGTTTCCACAAAAATATTAAGCAGGAAAAACTGTTTTCTGCATTAGCGAACCAACACTGAATGATTTCTGAAGGATCGTGTGACACTGAAGATTGGAGTAATGATGCTGAAAATTCAGCTTTACATCACAGGGATGAATTAAATTTTACAATATATTCACATAGAAAACAGCTACTTTAAATTGTAATAATATTTCAAAATATTACTGTTTTAGTGTATTTTTTGATTAAATAAATGCAGCCTAGGTGAGCAGAAGAGGCTTCTTTGAAAAACATTTAAAAATCTTACCAATCCCAGACTTTTAAGCATTATTGTGAAGTCTGACAGAGGTCTTGTTTCACCAATGCTAGTGATCCCCTACAGATGGCGTTGATGAAACACATGACGAAATATTGTTTTTGTGAAGAGTCGTCTGGATGGTGTATAATGAGATTAAGACTGTATTATAGTTTTCTAGGCTATAAAAATTGTGTGAATTATGTATGGTGCAGCCAGGTCACCACCATACACCAATCCTAACACGTTGGAGTCAAGACCACCTAGTCCGAGACCAAGACCATTGCCTTTATTATATATTATAATATAAAAATCCAGATCTCATACAAGTACTATTTTGCAACAATATCTTGAATTTTGTGGGTATTTGTATTAATTTTGGTGTGATTTTTGACACAATCCTCATTAATTTCTGACCCGGCATAACAGTATAAATCAGTGGCTCTTAGCCAGGGGGCCGGGACCCACTAGGGGGCCTCAAGATGATATACAATTATTTAAAATAAGACAAAACAATCATTAAAATAAACTAAAACAACTATAAATATTTTCATAATGAATATACATCTTTCTAGTCATGCTAAGCTCTAAAATATTTTGGGTGAGTGGAGGGGGGCCTTCAAATATTGTTGAAGGACAATAAGGGGGCCTTGAAGTAAAAAAAAAAAAAGAGTTCCACTGGTATAATTCAAATGATTTATTATTTAGTTATTTAATTAGTTTGCATTAGTTAGCTGGTCCTTTGCTGGTTTAAACTGGTCTTTTGCTGGTTTATGCTAGGACCAGCATAAACCAGCAAAGGACCAGCATAAACCAGCAAAGGAGCGTCAAAACATGCCTAACCAGCATATGCTGGTTTTTTCAACAGGGAGTACTCAAAGGTATACCTGAATTAGTCAATGGGCTTTTTCTCCAAAATTCTGTGTTCTCTATTTAAAAATTTCTGCATTCCGTTTTAATGGTTTATTTAAATGTTAATAACAAAAAAGGATGTCTAATCAGTTTGACAGTTTAACAATTTAATAATTTATTTACATCTAATAATAGTGTTTAATGCTTTTCCGAACATTTTCTGGATTCTATTATGATTTCGTGCAAAGTATTTATCAAAAATGGTGGTAATCAAATGTAAAAAAAACCCCTAATCATTTAATTAATCCTTTAAAATGTAATCAAATGAAATTTCGACAACACTATGCTGAAACACCCCAAGCAACGAAACCGTGAACTACTGATTCCAAACTAGATTTGTAAATGTTTCGAAGCTAATAAATACACCATTCTGCAAGAATTGAAAAGTAGCCATGTATTGACTTTTTGAAATTTTTTTTATTCATGAATAATTATTGGGTGATTTTATGCTAGCTGCAACTGGCATTGAGATGAGTGAGAATGCTATCGATCAGGGATCCTCAAATCTGGCCCACGAGATCCACTTTCCTGCAGAGTTTAGCTCTAACCCTAATCAAACACACCTGAGCATGCTAATCAGTGTCTTCAGGATCATTAGAAAATCACAGGTAGGTGAGTTTGATCAGGGTTGGAGCTAAACTCTGCAGCGCATTGGCCCTCCAGGGCAAGATTTGAGGAACCCTGCTATAGATTATTCCAGGTATTATAGACCTCCAGAGCTAAACAAAAACTGACTACACTCTTAAAAATCAAGCTTCCATGAGGGGGTTTTCACAGAGATGCCATAGAAGAACCATTTTTGGCTCCCCAAAGAACATTTCAGTGAGCAGTTATTAAAAGAACCGGCATTTTAATAGTCTAAAGCAGTGGTTCCCAACCCTGGTCCTGGAGGCACCCCAGCACTGCATGTTTTGTATGTCCCCTTAATCAAACACACCCGATTCAGGTCATCAGCTCATTAGTAGAGACTCCAAGACCTGAAATTGGTGTGTCAGAGAAAGGAGACATGCAAAATGTGCAGTGTTGGGGTGCCTCCAGGACCAGGGTTGGGAACCACTGGTCTAAAGAACCCTTTTCCACTATAAAGAACCTTTTGTGGAATGGAAAGATTCTGTGAATGTTAAAGGTTCTTCATGGAAGCATCAACACCAATAAATAACCTTTATTTTTAAGAGTGTAGTCCAACTTTAAGTACTCAGGCACATTTTTAGCAAACACCATAAGACTGTGACATACTGTTTAATTTCCTTCAGTTTGTCTTTTTCATACCCCGCAGCAATCTTCAATGACACAGAAGAGAGCATTGTGTGCCAAGCATTCAAGAAATGGTGTGATGAACAGTGCGAAGCCACCATGAAACCAGAATAACACACCACAGGAAATGTTGAGTCTGATTGATTATACTCCTGAACCAAGAAAACATCTGTGCTACAAAACGAAACACACCAAATCATGAATGAAAACCTCCAGAAATTGTGAAAAACACTCAGTTTTATTCCAATGTCTGTAACATTTTCATTCCCAATACACTTGTCAAGCTTTAAAACCCAACAATGAAATGCTACTTTCCTCATAAAGCTTCCCTGCAGAAGTCTCACGGTTTGACTGAAAGGTGACTTTCCCAACAGGTTTAACGTGGGCCGGCTTCCAGTACTGAATTCATATCAAAGGAATGCTTTATAAAGAAATTCAACCAAAAATCAACATTACAAGCTATTCTAAGTTCCTTCTTAAATAATGTTTGGTTAAGCTTCAAAAATATCATACAAAAGTATGTTAACAAAAAAAACAAAAAACATCTTTAGCTATATAGCCAAGACACTCTTATAAAAGACAGACCAATCTGTATTTGTTATTAAAAGGCGTTTGGTTGAAGTTCCACGGAAGCCTGTTTTGAAGGCACCTTTCATTGATACATATGCATTCATACAGGAGCCTTGTGCTTTACCTGTTACCTGATTGTCTGAATTATTGCTCAGAAAAAATTGCAACAGCCAGTTTTTGCTATAAATCCACAATACGTAACAGTTTCACTGCATATTTAGACTCCACTTGGAATTTGGCAACATTTTAGTAGTCAACACTGTGTAACATTATATTCAGAGGACGACTTTCAGTAGTTTGTCTAGTAGGTGAAGGAGTTTATGTAACTGTTCTTGAAAGTTTTGTAGTGCATCAAGACGCTTCAGCTTTAAGCCAGAATACAAGACAATCTTGATCAAACCCTGCAGGTCGGTATTAACTAGGTTTTGGTGGTCCTACTGAGAGATCATTCCCCCTACTTCACCCGAGGACCGAAACCATTGGGTTCCACAGTCTAAGACTAAGTCTAAAATCACAAATATAGATGATAACACTTCATTTAAAGGGATAGTTCACACAAAAATGAAAATTAGGAACATTGTCTCCTTACTTTAGGACTAAACTCCAAACCCATGTACTGTACTTTTTTTTTTTTTTACAAATTTAGGGTTTATTTTTTTGTCCTTTTTGGAAATTGACAGTCCCAATGGAAGCCTGTTTCGGCATGGAATGAAAAGTAAAAAGTTAATTGTGACTTTTCTCGCAACTCTAAGTTTATATGTCACAATTCTGAATTTTTCTTCTCAGAATTGCGAGATATAAAAGATCGGAATTGTTTGATAAATGTCACAATTACCTTTTTATTTTTCATTTTGTGGCGGAAACAAAACTGAATTGCAAGATATGTTGCTATTACTGAATCGTGAGATAAAAAGTCGCAATTACAATTTAAATTTTTTTATTCAGGAACAAAAAACTGATATTGCAAGACAAACTCAAAATTCTGAGAAGAAAAGTCTGAATTGTGAGATGTATACTCGCAATTACTGAATTGTGAGATAAAAATTTGCGATTACCTTTTTTAGTTTTTATTCTGTTACAGAAACCGAAAAAAGTCGCAATTACCTTAATTATTATTATTATTATTTTATTTCATGGCAGATAGTCTTCCATAATTCCCAGTCCCCACTCACTTTCATTGTATGGAAAAGAGCAGCATGAACTCTCTGCTAAATAGCTCTTTTTCTGTTCTACGGTAGAAATAAAGTTATACAGGTTTGGAACGACATGAGGATGAGTAATTGACAACAACGTTTTGGGTGAACTATTGCTTTAAGTGACAGGTTTGTAATGTAAGGCACTTTACAGTGGTCTGACTATGTTACCTACGCTAAACTCTTACAACATCTTTCCATTACACACAGGTTGATTTCTCAACTGAAAGCTATCTTTGCATAGTTCTATGAAACAACACGGTAATAGTTGCAGCTACATGATCATAATAGTGGCACGAATTGGATGCTACTCGAAGGCAAACATCAGTACATCTGAGTTGAGCACTTTTAAACAGTAGAAATATACAGTAACAGTACAGCTTATTATTACAAACAAAGTCAGTCATTTTACACCATGTAAGAATTTTAAAAACCCAAACAAGTGTTAAGAATAAAATATAAACTTTTTTTTTTTTTTTTGATCCTCAA
>NW_015547816.1:152271-161011 GCF_001515605.1 Sinocyclocheilus anshuiensis | reverse complement strand
TTTTTTTTTTTTTTTTTTTTGATCTTCAACATACGATCATCCTTCCAGTGTTTTTGCCACCAATATAAAACATAAAAAAAAGAAAACCTGGGACAGTGTAATTAAAACGTATGGCAGAAACGTAAAACAGAAATTTATTAAAATGTCAGATTTAAAAAAAATGTTTTAAGGGCAATAAATTGGAATTTGAAGTTTGAATTATCATGACTATTCATTTAGTCGTCACACGTGATAAAAAATGATTTCACATTCTTATGGATTATTTCAAGCTATGCACTGTGAGATGCACTGTTTTTAAAATGCATCCTCAGGGAATCTTAAGAAATGCACGAAGTGAAATACATTAGCATAATTATAAAGGCACTGCATAAAACCACTAGAACTGTATTTGAAGGTTTTCTGCAGAGTTAAAGCTGAATATTGCTTATTGCTTGGCACATTCCACAGGACATCTGAAAATCAGTTGGATATTTCAAATGCTGCATGCAAACTTTCCTTCCACACGTGCATTTCTTCAGCCTCTGTGTCTAAAGATTATTCCACAAATCCACTGAGCTACGTGAAATTCTCCTGGACCAGAAACATTAATACTGAGCAACTACTGCCATTGATTAATAACTGAATGAAATAATTTAGGGACAGCTGCTTCAGATCAGCCTCATAGCAAACATACTTTGTCCATCTATTGGTTGTGTGCGTTTTCATCTGGAAGATGCGATTTTTAGAGCATTTGCTCAAAAGTTTCCTTAAACATTCAGTGATATTAGAACGACATTCAACAGAAATTTTCACAACATTTATGAATTAGTTACGATTAATGTAGCTATGCTAAAGGACTATTTCACACAAAAAAATGAAATTTTCATTTACTTCCCTCACCTTTTTACATAAACCATGAGAAACCTTAACAACTTTCATTTCGCCCCTTCATTCAAGCATTCGGTTCATGCATGCGCATATCAGCGGCTCATCAGTCATCAGTCCGAGTCTAAATGTTTCCTTAGTTCAGTGACTGTTGGAGGAACTCAATGAGTTCATTCATTATAGGATCATATTCACTGGTATTTTGGCTCATTTCAATTCGGAGTGACTGTCAGACATCTGAAAGTGAGTTCTGATTCAGAAACTTGTAGATCTGTGGTGCCACAAACGGTTTCAGACGGTTCAGTCCAATTAAAGAGAAACAGTTCAAAAGAATGATTCGTTTGCGAACTGGACATCCCTCTGAACCATTTGCCTGAGGCTATAAATTAAATGTTGTAAATAATGTTTACAACATTATAATGTTTCTTGCACAGACCGATCATTTTGCTTCATAAGACCTCAATATATCGTCAGGAGCTATGGGTATTAGGGCTGTCAAAAAAAAAAATGCGAATTTCGAATATTCGTCGAATTGAAAATAAAAATCCACATTCGAATTTTAGGTGTGCGTTAAGGAGGCAGCCTTATCAGTGGCACACGAGATGCGATGACGATGTAAGTGTCGTTGCAATATAATGTTTTTGTTAGCCTGTCCAGTTGAAGCCACTAGATGCGGCGCTGCTGCGTTGTTCATTCAAAATATTGCGGAAAAAGAGAACATCAATGCAAATGGTTAGTTCACCCAAAAATGAAAATGCTGTCATCATTTACTCACCCTCAAGTTGTTCCAAACTTGTAAGAGTTTCTTTTTTCTATGGAACATAAAATAAGTTATTCTGAATAATGTTGGAAGTCAGTGGGGACCAGCAACTGTTTGGTTACCCACATTCTTCAAAATATCTTTTTTTTTGTGTTCAACAGATGAAAGAAACTCATACAAGTTTGGAACAACTTGAGGTTGAGTAAATGATGACAGAATTTTGTTTTTTTGTGTGTGAACTGTCCCTTTAAGTCTATTCTTTTAACCTGGGCCTCTTCGGTCACTTTTGACCAAAAAAAATTTACATTTTGAAATTTAGAAAATTGTAGCTTCATTGGAATGAGATGACTTTTGTCACATTAGCTATGTGAACACACACAAAAAATCATCATGGACATGATTTGAATATATTAAAAAAAATAAGAAGTAACACTTGGCACTAGGGGTTACACAGACTAGTCGACTTTAACGCTCTGCCGTGACGCTTTATGCTCAAAAGTTTCCTTAAACATTCAGTGATATTAGAACGACATTCAACAGAAATTTTCACAACATTTATGAATTAGTTACGATTAATGTAGCTATGCTAAAGGACTATTTCACACAAAAAAATGAAATTTTCATTTACTTCCCTCACCTTTTTACATAAACCATGAGAAACCTTAACAACTTTCATTTCGCCCCTTCATTCAAGCATTCGGTTCATGCATGCGCATATCAGCGGCTCATCAGTCATCAGTCCGAGTCTAAATGTTTCCTTAGTTCAGTGACTGTTGGAGGAACTCAATGAGTTCATTCATTATAGGATCATATTCACTGGTATTTTGGCTCATTTCAATTCGGAGTGACTGTCAGACATCTGAAAGTGAGTTCTGATTCAGAAACTTGTAGATCTGTGGTGCCACAAACGGTTTCAGACGGTTCAGTCCAATTAAAGAGAAACAGTTCAAAAGAATGATTCGTTTGCGAACTGGACATCCCTCTGAACCATTTGCCTGAGGCTATAAATTAAATGTTGTAAATAATGTTTACAACATTATAATGTTTCTTGCACAGACCGATCATTTTGCTTCATAAGACCTCAATATATCGTCAGGAGCTATGGGTATTAGGGCTGTCAAAAAAAAAAATGCGAATTTCGAATATTCGTCGAATTGAAAATAAAAATCCACATTCGAATTTTAGGTGTGCGTTAAGGAGGCAGCCTTATCAGTGGCACACGAGATGCGATGACGATGTAAGTGTCGTTGCAATATAATGTTTTTGTTAGCCTGTCCAGTTGAAGCCACTAGATGCGGCGCTGCTGCGTTGTTCATTCAAAATATTGCGGAAAAAGAGAACATCAATGCAGAGATGATGTTGTTTACATCAAAACTGAAACCAAGCCGTTCACACAGAACACATATAACACGCGCATTTTCTAGAGGGACGTCTATCACTGTTGCTCTCGCATCTGACTTGCATTTTATGAATCTCCAAGGACCACAGTTTCAGCTAAAAACTTCTTTACTGTTTTACTGAGAAAAAAAGTCACCTACATCTTCGATGTCCTGAGGATGAGTAAATTAACAGATTTTCATTTTTGGGTGAACTATCCCTTGAAATATCAACTGTCTGTCGCTTAATATCTACACATTAAATGGGAAGCATTTTGCTTAAATCATTCCTTTACAAGGATATATAAAAAAAGAGAAATATTCTTCTAAACTGCGCGCAAACACACTACTGTACATCCAAAGAAATCACCTTTCAAGTGCACTTTTATATTATCCCAAAGTTGATTATATTCTAATACACCTATGTGAAGTTACACAAATCAGTCGTTTTATGATACTGACCTTGATTATTTTGATATTATTATAACACAATGAAATTTTGCTAGACCAAACTGGAATAAGGTTAAAACACAATAAAATAAAAGGAGTGTAAACATAAAAATAATATTATTTTGCACTTGACAAAACAGGCCGTGCTTCCTCCTTAGCAGTCAATTGTGTTACCGGAAAAACGCAACAATGACTAGCGGTTCCGCTGCACTAACAAACATGCTCGTTCTCCTCCATGTTCACGCTGTCCTTACAGCTGCTTTCGTTCGAGGCTCCAGAGGTGAGGAGTGGGTCGCTCGTTGCTACAGATGACAATGTGTCGTCCATCATGATGTCGTCGAGTTTAGTGCCATGTGCCTTTGGGACAAGACCATAAGCCCCCGCATCAGTGGAAGTGCTAGAGTCGTTAAAGGTGATTGTGCCGTCGTTAAGGTCTAGGGTGCTGGAGCGGCCCATGTCGGGGCAGGACGGGTGCATGTGAGGGTACATATCCCGGGAGCAGTCGCCCAGGGCCTGCTCCTGTTTGATGGGCCGGGCTGCTAGCTCTGATGAACAGAGTGTAGACGAGACGACGGCCAGTCCGTGAGCACGAGCATGGATTTCCAGCTCCTGGATTAGCATTGAGCAACGGATAGACAAAGCATTAACTGAAACATAAACTGTAACTAACTTAATGAACCTTCTCTGGATGTATCTAAATTAAAATATAGAATTAAAATCTAGAAAATATTTAAAAATATAAATTAATAAAATGATTCAATATTTAAAATGTAACATTTAATCTGTATATTAATAATATAAACATTAAAATATAAAACAAACGGATGCTGGGTATTTCTATTACAAACAAATATGAGATTTTCAGTGGCTGAATCTTAACCAGTGACTCCCAATCCTAAATATGTGGTTAGACAACAAGTTATTTAGTGTTACTTAAAGCACTACATTATTTCAACCTCATCACAATGAGTTTGGAATTCATATACTTATTTAAACAATAACTGTACCTGTACAGATAACAATATCTGTAGTAAATTCATGCAGTTTTACTAAGCTTTGGTGTCACACATAATTGAAAGAATATGTTTTAGGTTGAAGGTCATGACAAAAAATGTCTAATATTGATGGCTATTAAAAATAGCGGATTATAACCCTTGTGCCCTTTTCAATAATGAAGTGAAAGGATAAATCATTTATAATAAACAATGCGACATTCCATAATATAATAAGAATTTTAATTAAAGGTGACTTTAAATGTTTTTAACATCATTTTTTACATAATTCTTAGAAAAAAGTGCTTGTTTGAACATTTCTTTACTATAACATTTAGTTCTAGTCATCGAAATTTACCCTAGTGAAAAAAGAACTGAATGTGCACTTATGTGTATTTCAAATCTTAAAAGTATCATTTAAAAAAATTATTGTAGATAATTTAATATTAATGAAATAAAAGGCCACTTAAAGGGATAGTTCACCCAAAAATGAATTCAATGCTCTGCCATGACGCTTTAAGCTTGACGTCGACTAGTCGCTGGTCCTATAGAGGGTGCAACAGGATAAGAAATCTTTGAAGTCCTCATTACGCTCCGTTTCCAAACAGTTAAGAGGACAAACAAATGCATACTCCGATAGCGCTCCACAAGACATGTTTGATTATACCACCTGGATGCTCGAAATTGAAAGGGAGAATGCACGTTTTAAACAGCTTATTGTACAAGTATCGCTGTTCTAATCTAATGCGCTGCTGAACTGAAACGCACACACACTGGCTACAGACTCGTACATCACGCACACATCGCGCGCACACAGAATCATTCAGTAGCGCGGAAATGTACTGTCAACACTGTTCTATGATTTCTCTGATTTAGACCGAGCAGAAACCTGTGAGAAATATAACGACCCAAAGACAAAAGAACTGATAAAAATGAGCAGTATATTGTATATACTGCATGTATATAGCATGTTATAGGAGCAATAGCCATGTGCGCAGCGCTGTGTCATATGCCTAGCTGTGCACAAAGTGTTCGAGTCTCAGCTCAAGGCTCAGGCTTATTTGTTCATTAATGACGTCATAAGCGACTAGTCAACGTCGACTTGATTTTCATCACTTAAATGTCGACTTTAAAAAATCTGAAGTCGTTCAAACCCCTACTTGGTACCTTTGCGGTCACAAATGACGGCGGAAAAAATAGCTAATACAAATTGTATAAATCTTTCATAGTATCAGAAAATCAAAAAAAATATTATTGAAAAAATATATATTAGGTTACATTTCAAGGCTTCGGTCACTTTTGAAGTGTGACCCAAAAATGAAGAGGCCCAGAGAGTTGAAGTGTATTATTTTCCATAATATGTCTGCTAAAGTTCACTGACCAAGGGTCATTCTGCTCAGTGTACTAGTCCTGTATGCCACTCCACTGCATGTTATAGTTGTATTTTATAGTTACGTATTGACAGTGCTGTTGTCCAGGGATCTGGGCTCTGTCTGAACTGACCTGTATCCTGAGCATCAGGTGGCGGTTGGCGTGTTCCAGCTTCTTCTGACGGTTCTCCAGCTCTTTGGCACGCTGCTGCTCTCTCTGAAGTCTCCTGATGTAATCCACAGAGGCCTTCAGAATAGTGCCCTTGTTCCAGCGCATGTCCCTGAGCAACACACACAAGCAGCTGACACCAGCACATCTGATAGACCCTCTATCAACAGCACTAACCTCTGCTGTGATAATAGCATGTATTCATCTGCTTCATGTGTAAGTGTGTTTCTACTGAACACTGCTTACGGGTCATTTGATTTAGGAATCAGAGTCCCCAGTTCTTTGATTCGATCGTTAATGTTGAATCTTCGTCGCCTCTCAACTGAAACAGATGGAAAATGCTTGTTATATTACACACAGTCGAATTTATAAACTCAAACCAAATCACATTTACAGTAATCCACTAACAAGCAAAGTCTATGGGACAAAGATAATAACTTAAATATTTCATTGTTACAAACTGAGGGAAGAATGAAAATGGTTTTGTGTTGTAAAACTTGAACGATGCTGCCCAACATAAAAAGCAAACTCACTTAAGTTATGGTTGTCCTTTTTTTGCCTTTCCTTTGCGAAAGCGCGAACTTCTGCCTCTAAAAAAGATAAAGCAGGGTGAGAAGAGAAACTGAAAGCAGGATGTTTATCTGCCAGATGTTTTGGCACCCTTGAAATGTCACTGCAGATGTCATTTATAGTATATTTTCTCTCACCAAAATGCCTTTTTACTATAGTATGCAGTACTCACTGTACAGTCTGCACATTTTCTGTATGCATAAAATACTCAGACATTTGCCAGAATGTGCTGTATACAATACAGCACACTATATATTAAAACTGTATCCCACAATGCAATGTGCTAGACTTGCCCCATTTTAGCCCATTTTTTTTTTATAAAATCAAACTAAAAATTCAAAATAACAGTATTATTTCCAAGATGATGTTTGACACTTACAACTTTACAAGGTCACATGACAATGTAAAAATGAAATGTTTATCATGGAATAATACCTACGGTTTCACATACTACTTTATAAAAATAAAATAAAATAAAAATAGTAGCCAGCATGTAGTGTATACTACACAGTATTTAATTCCGAACATGACTGAACTTGAACGTTTATATAACTATTATACATACAATGTTACAGTATATAAACATAGTACTGACTTTATAACTCGCAATTGTGAGTTATAAAGTCAGAATTGCGTGACACAAAGTGTCTCAAGGTTATGCTGTAACCATGGTTCCCTGAGACCACCCAATGTGCCAGTATGGGTAAATCTAATCCATAAAACAATTGTAATCCATAAAATTATTACTATCTTTATGTTTTGTTAACAGACATGCAGACATGGAGAGAAATCTTTGAACGTACCCACAGGAAACCCTTCAGGCCTTTGATAGCTCTCAAACTTGCTACAGGGGCTGTGCTTGTCCATCATGTGCATCATGGCTGGAGATTGAGTAACTATGTAGCATATGAGCATATGTTTTCAATCTCTCACTCATATCATCATTCACATGACATTTCTACAGACTTTAAAAAGGTAAATCACAATTAAGTACATCGTCAAAAGGTCTGGAGGGTCTTAGACGCTACAGAACGACATTAACTAATTCATATGACTCTTACCGGAGAATTCCCTTTTAATGTTGGGCAGGTTAGCAGGGCACGAGTTACTAATAGAGATTCCTGGAGGCGGCATGCCCGGTTTACTATACATGTCTAAGAGGTTCGCTGACACAGGGATCTAGAAACACAAGAACACACACATTACTGCCTCACTGACATGTATCATATTCTGTAGTGCATCATATGGCTTCAGAAGACTTTTTCGTCCCATTCACTGTCACTGTGTGGAAAAGAGCAGCTTGCACGTTCTGCCTACGACCTGAGAGTGAGTAAATGAAGACTATTCACTATTCCTCTGCAGACAGCAGTCAGAAAGATATTAGATCAGGTGTTGACAGCTGGTTCACGCTGCTTTCTGCAATACTGACACCAGCCACAGCTCTGATTGTGTGAGAAGACAGAAAGAGACAAAGTCTCACCAAGTTCACTGCTAATTTAAACACACTTTGTCACTTGAATCACTGTAGTTCTTGAAACTTGTAGTCAGTGTCGGGGAAAGTTACTTTTAAAAGTAATGCATTACAATATTGCATTATTCCATAAAAAAAGTAACTAATTGCGTTACTTACTTTTTATGAAAAGTAAGGTTGAGACGGTAAGGAAATTTTCCCACCGGTTAATCGACGTGTGACAACACCGATGATACCGGTATCACCGTGGGGGCGGGGCGTTCCCTCTTTTCCTCACTTTCCTTTGCTTTTAAATAGCTTGTAAATGTGGCGCGTGCATTTTACTTTCACTTTCAAATAGCAGTAATTCGGCGTAAAGCAATTGTTTGTTTTTAGTGTCGTGGAAAGTTACTTTTAAAAGTAATGCATTACAATATTGCATTATTCCATAAAAAAAGTAACTAATTGCGTTACTTACTTTTTATGAAAAGTAAGGTTGAGACGGTAAGGAAATTTTCCCACCGGTTAATCGACGTGTGACAACACCGATGATACCGGTATCACCGTGGGGACGGGACGTTCCCTCTTTTCCTCACTTTCCTTTGCTTTTAAATAGCTTGTAAATGTGGCGCGTGCATTTTACTTTCACTTTCAAATAGCAGTAATTCGGCGTAAAGCAATTGTTTGTTTTTAGTTCGTTTGAATTTTCCCTCTTTTCCTCACTTTCCTTCGCTTTTAA
>NW_015547816.1:149193-152089 GCF_001515605.1 Sinocyclocheilus anshuiensis | reverse complement strand
GTTTATTAGCAAAACGAGTAAGAAAGCTTGGAGGCACGGCATACACCTTGATGTCAAATAAAATAAATAAATGACACAGAGTTTAAATAAAGTAAAAATCAGCAAACAATGTGGAACCAATTAAATAAGAAACGGATGTTTAAAAAAACGTCCAAAATCACCTTAGATAAACGGCAAAAGTCAACAGGCTTTTCAAAATCCAAAATACTGCCAAACAGGCGCTTTTGTATTTCGTTTCGAAACTAAATCATCCGCCATCGTCTTGTCTGTCTCACCTCACCCCACTCTTCTTGTCTGTCAGCTCGACTCACTCTCCTCACTGGAGAAATTAAATCTGATCTGTGTGATGCGACTGTCGTTCGGCACCTGAATTGAGCATTCGCGTTCAGTTTTTAATTGTAGTGTCTGTTCTTTTACTGAACTAAATTATTTTTGTTACTATAAAAAATCAAAATGACGGTGGGGGTCGGTGCCACGGTGGGGAAGTGACGTAACCGGTGTTGCGGCTTAACACCGGTATCACCATCAGCACCGTCTATCGCGGCAAGCATAATGGAAAGTAATGCATTGTTACTTTTGCGTTACTTTTTGTCACCTGGGCTGTGCTTGCTTATTTGTTTCTTAATAACAAACACCCAAAAGTTTTATTTTTGGTATCTGTAAAGGCCCTTTCACACCAAAAGTGAAATGAATAAGCCTCAGGCTGAAGGAAATGCCTCTGCACCTCACTTCCAATTTCTCTCAACACGGGGACAGGACAGCTGTCAGTCAATAAATGGGAGCTACTAAAAGTAATTATATTAATTTACTAATTTACTAAAAAATAATTATACAGATATTTTGTTGTAAATTTAAAAGTAATGTGTTACTTTACTAGTTACTTGAAAAAACTAATCTGATTACTTGTTATGCAATACCCCAACACTGGTTTTAGTTCTTGAAGTTCTTGATCAGAGTTTAGCTGGTTACTAAGCTAAACTATTTAATTATATGAACTGTTTTTTTTTATCTAATGTTTTCTGCTTTTTTTGCAAGCAAAATGAAATAAATAAAAAATAAAATAATAAATATATAATCATAGTAACCGTTTTTTGCAAACAGATTTAAATAAATACAAACTTTTTATTATATTACTGCCGTTTTTTGCAAGCAAAATAAAATAAAACAAAATATCATTATATTAACTGTTTTTTGCTAGCAAATTTAAATAAATACATATTTAATTATATTAGTACTGTTTTTGTTTTTAGCAAGCAAACAACAAAATAAAATAAAATAATTTATATTTTTTATATTAACTCGTTGTTTAAGCAAAATGAAATAAATACATATTTCATTATATTACAATAGTTTTTTGCATTGTTTTGTTTTGCAAAATAAAAAAAAGTAATAAAATATTTCATTATATTAACTGTGTTTTGCAAGAAATATTAAATAAAAAATTAAATAAAAAAACTAAATAAAATTATAAATATTTCATTATATTAATAATATATATTTTATTATATTACTAGTTTTTTTTGTTTGTTTTTTTGCAAGCAAAATAAAATAAATAATAAAATAAAATAAATAATATAATTATATTATTACTGTGTTTTCATAGGGCTCTTAAAAGCATGAAATAGCATGATTAGTATTCTCTAGTAGTCACCAGTGAAGGGTTTGGGATGGTCCATGTGCTTGTGTTGAGTTCAGCCAATCAGCACTATCACACAACATACATAAGTACATGTGTCCTTCCAATACTCATATTAGTATTTACAAGAGCTGAAGATGTGAGGTAACAGAAGAAAGTATAAAAGTGTATTTACCGTGTTGGCCATCTGAAGTCCGGGGTCCAACGAGAGTCCCACGATATCATCATTGTAACTGGATTCCAAACTAATGATGTCATCAATGACATCGTCCATCTGAGAAAAATCAAAAGCAATATCAGCGGTCAGCTTCAGTATAACGCACTATGAAGTCAATTAACGTGTCTAGTGTGCTGCAAGAATGGAAGAGGTCAAATCAATCCATTTCCTATATTGAAAATCACTAGTTAATCTGACCTACATCCCAAAGAGCTGTGTATTTCCTCTCAGCTGCACTCAACGTGCCAATGTCAGACTCGGTCTAATCTATTAACACTTGCTAAAGCACAGCGCTCTCTCTCTATCACAGCGTGAACAGTGACGCAATCCAGCCAGCTGCTTCAACTGCTATTTGTACATCATTTTCTGATGTTGCTGGATTTGTGGGAAATGTGCTTGTCGTGCTCTTGGTGAACCTGTCAGGATCCTGTCGCCTCTGTCTAGTCTTGTTTATGGTGTCCATGTTTTGTGTTGAGCACATGCTTTCTGTTTTGATTATTTGCCATGTGCTCAGTATTATGTCTTGGCTCATTTTTAGCCTCCTCATTTCCTCCCCTTTCTATTCTCCTTGTGTGTTTCTGTCCTGGTTTGTTTTGTGTCATAGCTTGTCTTCTCATTCCTGTCTTGGTCCCTTTGTCTTGCTAGTCTAGTGGGTTTAAACCCTGCCATAAGGCCTTTTGCTTTGACTGTGATCTGGGTTCCTGTATGTTTATGCCCAGTTTTGTGGTATATTTACACTGCAAAAAATGATATGATCAGTAAGTCATGGCAAGTTATATTTTTACATTACTTCAACTCATCAAAATAAGTTGAGCAATTTTAACTTTTTTATACGAGTTTTTAAGTTGGTTTAATGTAATTTAAGTTGAATATACTTAAATTTAGGGCAGCAACTGAACTTAAGTTTTTAAGTTGAAATCGGTGGAATAATGGAAAAATCTACTTGTTCAGCACTCTGTCCCAAACCCTGACAGAACCTCAGAAAGAACATGTCTGGGTCATATTTCACCTCTTTTTTTTCTCAATTCAAGGATTCATTACTT
>NW_015547816.1:148475-149057 GCF_001515605.1 Sinocyclocheilus anshuiensis | reverse complement strand
TTTTTTTTTTTTTTTTTTTTTTACAAAAAATAGATAATATAATAGATAATATCACACCTATATTTTGTGCACACTGTTGTTCAGTTTACTTGTATTTGCGTATAAGTCCCATAAATTACATTTTTACAATGTCTGCTATCTGAACTCATGAGTATTGAGCTCAAAATAATGAATAGAAAATGTTAGTCATTTATCTATATTTAATTATTATTATTATTATTATTATTTATTAAAGGGGTCATATGATGCGATTTCAAGTTTTCCTTTCTCTTTGGAGTGTTACAGGCTCTTGGTGCATAAAGAAGATCTGTAAAGTTGCAAAGACTAAAGTCTCAAATCCAAAGAGATATTCTTTATAAAAGTTAAGAGTCAGCCACGCCTTCCTAAAACGGCTCGTTCTAACACGCCCCCACATACCTACCTCACTATGTGGGAAGATTTGCATAACGTCGCCCAAATGTTCACGCAAAGAAAGAAGGCCTAACTTTTATCCTCGCTGTAGTATTGTTGCCGCCGCCGGCATGTCGTGAAGACGCTGTGTTTCGTTGTGAAAGCGAAACTACTTTGTTTGGCCTTCCAAAA
>NW_015547816.1:129084-147729 GCF_001515605.1 Sinocyclocheilus anshuiensis | reverse complement strand
TTTCAGACCGATGAGCTTTGTAAAAATCGACGCGTTTCAGAAAGGCGGGGCATAGAGGAGAAACAATAATGTACAGTATGTGGAAAATAATGTGTTTTTTTTACTTTAAACCACATAAACACATTTCATTACACCAAATACACAAAATAATGTTATTTTTAGCAACGTCATATGACCCCTTTAAATATTTTTTACGATGTAAATACCTCAGAAAAACAGATTGAGGATAAATGGATAAATTAGATAAATGTTCTGTTAATTTTTTCTACATTTGATCTCCAAAGACCTATTGTGAAGGAGTATATTAATTGCCCATCAACTATGTTATGGTTTGCAATATTTTTATGATTTTAATTAAAATAAATATTTAAATCTGAGGTTAACCTGATTAACTTTTGGTTGGCCGGACAAGGTCTGCCATTGAAATTATGAGACAAAATGGTGAAACTGTCAACTCTGTTCTGATAAAACATATAAACTGAAACCAATAGTTGTTTTATTAAGAAAGCATATTGTTTTTACACTTTTTCCTGGTGTGAAATGCACCCTAAATTATAGAATGACTCTAATATAGCAATAACAAATAATAAAGTAATCAATTATGGAGCAACTAACGCTAAACCGAAATAATTACATGTTGTTCATAAATATTACTCAGTTCCTGAGTCAATATAAATACAATTTATAAATATCAGAAATAAATAAATCTGATAAATATTATATATAAATATTAAATAACTTTTTAAAAATTGGACAAAATCTGCTGTAATTATACTAATGTAGCCATTATTTTTTAGAAACGGCTGAAGTGAAATATCACAGTATTTTGTAAGCGTGTCATCACCTCTTTCTCACAGTTGGAGTTGAGGGTCAGTAAGGCCATGGGACTGTTGGGGGTGCTGTTGCCCGGCCCCGGAGGCATTCCCCCGTGGTCAGGGGCCTGGCTGGGGCACGGCAAGCTCACGGCCTGCGAGCCCAGCTTTCCTCCCAGCGTGGTGGACAGATACGCCTTCACCTGCTGCCTCTGAGCCTGCTGGATGTGATACTTCGTGGGGTTTTCAAGATGCGTTTGAACCTTCAGCCAGACAGACAGAGAGAGAGAGAGAGAGAGAGAGAGCGAGAGAGAGAGAGAGAGAGAGAGAGAGAGAGCGAGAGAGACAGAGACAGAGAGAGAGAGAGCGAGCGAGCGAGAGAGAGAGAGAGAGAGAGTATAACCACATCAACACAGTAAAGCAAGGCAAATACTACACCTGGCTTAAAATCCACAAGGAACTGCTCCCATCCAGAAAAGATATATTCCTGTGTGCCATATACATCCCGCCATCAGAGTCCCCCTACTACAGCGAAGACATGTTCTCCACATTAGAAGAAGAGACAAGCCACTTCCAGGCCCAGGGAAACGTGCTCATCTGCGGGGACCTGAACGCAAGAGAGGGAGAGAGAGAGAGAGAGAGAGAGAGAGAGAGAGAGAGACAGAATCACAGACAGGAAATAATCACACATCACACATGATGAGGAAGTAGATTGTAACACACTTAAGAGCTTAAGAACTATTTAATTCCTTTTTAATTAACTAATCTAGAACTACAAAACTACTGTTGCTGTTTTTTGTTTTTTTCTGTGGTTGTTCCATTATATTTGTTAAATAAAATAGACACTGAACCACAAAATTATTATATATATATATATACTGTATACATATATATACAGTGGGTACGGAAAGTATTCAGATCAAAAGGGTGCTTCTACTAAATACTGAGCAAAGGGTCTGAATACTTAGGACCATGTGATATTTCAGTTTTTCTTTTTTAATAAATCTGCAAAAATGTCAACGATTCTGTGTTTTTCTGTCAATATGGGGTGCTGTGTGTACATTAATGAGGAAAAAAAATTAACTTAAATGATTTTAGCAAATGGCTGCAATATAACAAAGAGTGAAAAATTTAAGGGGGTGTGAATACTTTCCGTACCCACTGTATATATATATATTATTTTTTTTATTATTATTTTTTTTTATCTAAGATCCACTTATTAATCTCAGCAAAAAAAAAAATTTTGCACTTAAAAATATATTAAATTTAGTAAAAGTAGACTTTATTTTCTTTAGGTAAGATACTTTACGAGATATATATTTTGTTTATTTTCTCTTTTGGATATTTTCTCTATTGCTGCTGTAATGTAAATTGTTGCTGGGGTTTTTTTTTCCCTTGTGAAATAAAATAGACACACTGAACCACACAAATAATATATATTTATGTATGTATACATTTATTTATTTATTTAGTACATCTAAAAATTACAAACGGCCAGCAAAGGGTTAAATGTCTAAAAATGTTCCAACTTTTCACCCTTAAAACCATATAAGCATAATTCACTAATAATTCATTGAAATACAATATTTATTTTTAAGAATGCATTTTATGATATTACTTAACAACAACAACAACAACAACAACAATAATAATAATAATTTGTGGTAGTAGTCATGATTAAAACACTAAAGACAATAACCTGAATCATTTTATCTCACATGTAACTTCCAAGAATCCTGTAATCACTGTTCCTTCATCAAATCAGTAATAATTACCGTAATTTTCCAAAATAGACTCCCATTCTATTCATAGCTCAGTTATTCATCTCTTAAGAGTCCTCAAGTTCCTCCTCCCCATGAGCCATGCAAACAAAATGACCTTTACACTCACACTCAGTTAACAAGTGTTTCAGGACAAACAGGACAAGCCCTAGACTACAGACTGTATTTATTTATTATAATAATTATTATTAGTAGTAGTAGTAGTGGTGGTGATAGCAGTAGTTTTACTATAGGTATTACATAATTTATACTATTATAAATTGTTATAATTATGTGTGAGCACTTAACGGCTGTGAATGAATCCTCAACCTTGAACACTATTTGATCAGCTGAAGCTACTTCTAATCTAATCTATTAAATTGACCTGACCAATAAAGAATGCAGCTGGTTGTGCCTAAAAGGGGTGAATAACTGATTAGTTTTGCCTGTTGAACAATTAACACAAGACACAACAAACACTACTGAACTTGTGCTGTTTTATGTCAAAATATGCCTTTATGCTTTTATGCAGCAACTTTTACGGCAGTGTCAGGTTGAAACAATGGAGTCTTTCTGCAGCTCCAGAGTGACTCCAGCAGCAAACATCTCCACCTCTATTCAGCTCATAGCACAGTAATTCAGATCCCAGCGCTGTAAACGAGAGAAAGCCTGATGAAACCCACGCCTGATCTTTGACAGCTGAACGTCACTTCTATTTCCCGCTCTTCTCTGAGGAACGATATGCATGACTAAACTGAATAACACTGCTCTGAAAACAGCGTCCAGTGTACTGTGCTAATAAGAATTTCTGTTCTGATTTTTCACAGGTGTTTTACCTGTATTTGGAATATTTTTAATTGTGTGTTGTATTGTTTTGTGTTTATGGGTGAAAGGAAATGTCTGTAAACTTAACCGAAAAATTAATTTTTCCATTTTCTCCAGTTCTTGTTCTTACAGTGTGGACGCCACCGACTATCACAGTACCAAAAAAACATTTTTAGACATTTTTCAAAATATGTTCTTTCATGTTCCACAGGAGAAAGGAAGTCAGTCAGTTTTGGAATGACATGAGGGTGAGTAAATGATGAGTTTGCATTTTTTGAGTGAACTATCCCTTTAAGTAAGTTTGTTTCTAAAATTGTGTCTAAGGAGCAGAATATCTATAGATTTAGAGGTTGACTTTTTAGACTTGGGACAGCAAGCAACCAGCAAAAACACACTAGCAACCACATAGCAACACTGAGAACCAATGAAAACCGTTCAGAACGACGTAGCATTGTGGCAGTGAGTCTGTCATGGTAAAAATCTAGTTGTTTAACTAGCTGCTTAAATTAAAAGATTGTATGATCTCTAAGAAACAGAGAATTTGCAATAAATAAACAAAAACAAAAAAATTCAAATATAAACAATTCTGGTCACTCTTTATTTTAAGGACCAGTTCTCACTATTAGCTAACTATTAACTATGATTTTTGCCTCAATAAACTCCAAAGCAGCGTATCAGAATGATTTCTGAAGGATCATGTGACACTGAAGACTAGAGTAATGATGCTGAAAATTCAGCTTTACATCACAGAAATAAATTACATTTTTAAATATATTAGTATAGAAAACAACAATTTTAAATTGTAATAATATTTCACAATATTACTGTCTTTACTGTAGTTTTGATGAAATAAATGCAGCCTTGGTGAGCATAGCAGACTTCCTAAAGCAGACTTTCTATTTTTTCTCTTGAAATAAGAGGGATCTATTCTCAGCATGGCCTGAACGGATAAACTGAAGTCAAGGATCAACCAGAAAGCTATAAAGATTGTATCCTAAGGCAAGAAATAAGCAGAGCACATTCAAAGCACTATTTAAATATATGTGCTATATATGCATACATCTGAATGGCATCCATAAACAATCATGAGACTTTATGATTGACTTGTTTAAATGGCCAGTTACAGCTTTGGCTGAGCCAATGCAACTCGACACAGCCTTTCCACTAACCACAGTGTTACTGAATGCTCTGTGTAGTGCTAATAAAGCTTATTTACATAGTAAATACAAAGAACATGTTTTAAGATGTTACTTATGTGACAATTCTGTTCTCATTTACTTACTACAAAAGTAGCTGATGTGACTTGACTGCACGTATCCAATTCTGCAAATACGCACCGAGAGGTGTCTCGTCAGGTTTGATTGCAATAGCTCACATATGGCTGTCTTGTGATTGACGTCAAGTGGCAGATATGCCATATTTTATTGCTCACAAATGATTTTTTCCAGTTATTTGTAGTGCTTTACCGTCTCAGCAACAGCCCCTGTACGGAAAAGAGCAGCTCAGATATTCTGCTAAACTAGTGTGAGGTTAAGTTAGGTATGACACCAGGGTCAATAAGTGATGTATTTCCTGTTTGTGCGAACTATATTCAAGTCAATCGCATAAAATTCGACAATGGATTATGTGCCCACTAAAGTCCCAAATCTAAAGTTCAATAACAAACCGTTTCCTGCATGCAGTTGAAAGTTTCTCAAACATTTTGTTAAAGGACACGCTCAAGCAATCCAGAGGGCAAAAGGCAACTAACAAAGATTGGCCTTCTTCGTCTCGTCTTTGCTCGACTTGTGTGCTGCTCTTTGCCGCCGGCTAGATACTGTCACAAGAACATCCTTCTCAATGCTGAGGCTGCAAGAATGAGACACATTGTCTGGGGTTTAGAAGATGCGCCAGTGCAGCACTGAACTATCACGTCACATCAAGCAGCTGCATGCATATGAAAATGTTTTTGCTTAACGTGGACAAAACTCTCGTTGATTCGCTCGTGTGCTCTAGGGGTTCATACTAGTGGTCGACGGATAAAACACAAACTCACACTATATACTAGCAGTCAAAAGATTGGAATAATTAAGATTTTTTTAAAATGTTTTTGAAAGAAGTCTCTAATGCAAACAATACAACTATTTTCTATTTGAATATAACTTTAAAATGTAATTTATTCCTGTGATGCATCGATCATAATTGATGAGTCTCATTCCTCCAGTCTTCAGTGCCACATGATCCTTCAGAAATCATTCTAATATGCTGATTGCTGCTCTAGAGACATTTATGATTATCATCAGTGCTGAAATCAGTTGTGCTATATAAAACATATGAAAAAGAAAAAAAATAACATATGGATAAAAATACAGATTCAGTTTTCTGAAATGTTTTAAATGAGTTTCAAAAATATTTTTTTTTAGTTTTGGATAGTCAGACTCTGTCCCATCTGCAAAAAAAATTGCACATGGACACTTCTGAAATCAAAAGTGACAAATGACAGCCTACCTTTCATAAAGGTACATTTGTGTACCTTTTAGGTACTAATTCAATATGGACACTTTACATATTGTATTTATTGTAATATAATAAATATTGTATTGTATGTATATATTATATTTACATACAGTACAAAGGTGTACCTTCTGAAAAGGTACCGCCCCAGTGACAGCTCTTGCACCTTTTTTTTCTGAGAATCTACAATCTAATGGAGTTCACAGATGCGCATGAACAAAATACATAAAGATGGCGAGGTTTGACAAGGTTAAGTCAGTTATTAAGGTTAAGAAAGAAGATTCTGTCGTTATTTACTCACCCTCATGTCATTCCAAAACCATATTACTTCTTTAAACATAAAACACAAAGGAAAATATTTAGCAGAATGTCCATGCTGCTCTTATCCATACACTGCAAGTGAATAGAGAATGAAGCTATTGGGCTCCAAAAAGTACCATAAAAGTATCCACACTGACTTGTGTGCTATAATATTCTCTAAGTTTTCTAAAAACATACAAAAGTTTTGAGTGAAGACAATGAAAATAAATTATTATAAAACGGAGAGTTCCGGTCCTTGATTCTGATTGGTTGAGCCGTGTTCGAAGCTGTTGTAAATTACTCTACAAACATACACCTTTGTTTACTTCTGTTTGTTGCTCGGCAACAACTTTGTTGGAACCACAACTGTTTCTGAGGAACTACACTGTTTGGCGGAAGAATACTGTTTTTATTATCATTATATTTATTTGCTCTGTTTTATTTTGTGAAATCGTACTACATATATGGAATAACCGTTTTATAAAAGCAATAAGTCCCGTGAAGCCGTGGTTTACAGTGAATTTATAACAGCTAAGGGGCGTTGTTAGGCACGAGTGCCTAAAACCCTCTTAGCTGTTATAAATTCACGGCTTCTTGGGGCTTATTGCTTTATTCACTGAAAATCTTACTCTCTGCCACAGCTTTACATTGTTCCTCAAGAGTAACTACAAGACACTACTGATGATGATATTATGAGAAGCAGATTTGGATTATGATACAATGGCATAGGTTTCACAGACTAGTACAAATTATACGTTTAAGACACCCTTTTCACTGAAACAGTATTAGGCTCCACCAAAAGTCAAATCCATGAGCTGTGCCACTAAACATATTTCTTGTGTTTTGTTTTGTTTTTCTTTGAAATATTGTGAATAGTGAATGGTGAATCTGATCCCTCGGCTATGATCCTACATCCCACTTTTCCAGCTTATTTTCCCTCTTCCCAGCGTTAAATATGCGCTGGAATGAAACGAGTGCTCCTAATTACAGGCATTCTTTGCTGAATTAGCGTTTGGTGTGTGCTAAGACTGTTCTTGCCTTTGTCTCGCTCCCAAACCTGATCCTGTACTTATTTCTGAAAAGATCAAAGGTCACTTGGCTAATTAGGGGCCAATCAGTCTTTAGGCAAACTCATCTGAGCTTAATGTTTTCACTTTTCAAGTCCAGCGGCTCTGCCTGGTACACCTAAGCTAATTTCGCATCACTTTGGGAAAGGGGCGACTAAGCTAGCCAGAGACAGCCAGTCTCAAAGCTTTCTTTTTCTGCTTTCTTTTGATCGTTTGCTCAGTTTTATTCTCATAAAAAAGAGAGGAAAAGCTTTCATGCCCTCTTGTATAACAGGAACTTGTAAAACTTCAAATCTGTCATTTATAGTTTTCAGTGGGAAACAATTTAATCAATCAGAGCAAAGGTATTTTCTTAGTTTAAAGTGGTTTCAACCATTTTATTCACAATCAACTGCACTTTCTCATATTTTATACATTTCTAAATATTTTTACTATTTTTACTAAGCTTCTACTCACTCTTTTTACACTTATCTAAATAACTTTAGTATATTTCTAAGTTCCTACTTATTTTTTCTACACTTTTCTAAATAACTTTAGTATATTTCTAAGTTCCTACTTATTTTTTCTACACTTTTCTAAATAACTTTAGTATATTTCTAAGTTCCTACTTATTTTTTCGACACTTTTCTAAATATTTTTAGTATATTTCTAAGTTCCTACTTATTTTTTCGACACTTTTCTAAATATTTTTAGTATATTTCTAAGTTCCTACTTATTTTTTCTACACTTTTCTAAATATTTTTAGTATATTTCTAAGTTCCTACTTATTTTTTCGACACTTTTCTAAATATTTTTAGTATATTTCTAAGTTCCTACTTATTTTTTCGACACTTTTCTAAATATTTTTAGTATATTTCTAAGTTCCTACTTATTTTTTCGACACTTTTCTAAATATTTTTAGTATATTTCTAAGTTCCTACTTATTTTTTCGACACTTTTCTAAATATTTTTAGTATATTTCTAAGTTCCTACTTATTTTTTCGACACTTTTCTAAATATTTTTAGTATATTTCTAAGTTCCTACTTATTTTTTCGACACTTTTCTAAATATTTTTAGTATATTTCTAAGTTCCTACTTATTTTTTCGACACTTTTCTAAATATTTTTAGTATATTTATAAGTTCCTACTTATTTTTTCGACAACTTTCTAAATATTTTTAGTATATTTCTAAGTTCCTACTTATTTTTTCGACACTTTTCTAAATATTTTTAGTATATTTATAAGTTCCTACTTATTTTTTCGACAACTTTCTAAATATTTTTAGTATATTTCTAAGTTCCTACTTATTTTTTCGACACTTTTCTAAATATTTTTAGTATATTTCTAAGTTCCTACTTATTTTTTCGACACTTTTCTAAATATTTTTAGTATATTTATAAGTTCCTACTTATTTTTTCGACAACTTTCTAAATATTTTTAGTATATTTCTAAGTTCCTACTTATTTTTTCGACACTTTTCTAAATAACTTTACTATATTTCTAAGTTCCTACTTATTTTTTCTAAACTTTTCTAAATACTTTTACAATATTTCTAAGTTTCTACTCATCTTTTTCTACACTTGTCTAAATATTTTTACAATATTTCTAAGTTTCATCTATTTTTTTCTACACTTATCTAAATATTTTTTCTATATTTCTAAGATTTTTACTATATTTCTAAGTTTCTACTGTCTTTCTACACTCTTCTAAATATTTTTACTATATTTCTAAGTTTCTACTCAGTCTTTCTACACTCTTCTAAATATTTTTTACAATATTTCTAAGTTTCATCTATTTTTTTCAACACTTTTCTAAATAACTTTACTATATTTCTAAGTTCCTACTTATGTTTTCTACACTTTTCTAAATACGTTTACAATATTTCTAAGTTTCTACTCATCTTTTTCTACACTTATCTAAATATTTTTACTATATTTCTAAGATTTTTACTATATTTCTAAGTTTCTTCTCATTTTTTCTACACTTTTCTAAATATTTTATTATACTTCTAAGTTTCTACTATTTTTGTCTACACATTTCTAAATACTTTTACAATACTTCTAAGTTTCTACTCATCTTTTTCTACACGTATCTAAATATTTTTACAATATTTCTAAGTTTCAACTCATCTTTTTCTACACTTGTCTAAATATTTTTACAATATGTCTAAGTTTCTACTCAGTCTTTCTACACTCTTCTAAATATTTGTACTATATTTCTAAGTTTCTACTCATCTTTTTCAACACTTATCTAAATATTTTTACTATATTTCTAAGTTTCTACTCATCTTTTTCTACACTTTTCTAAATACTTTTACAATATTTCTAAGTTTCTACTCATCTTTTTCTACACGTATCTAGATATTTTTTACTATATTTCTAAGTTTTTACTCATATTTTTCTACACTTTTCTAAATATTTTATTATACTTCTAATTTCTACAAATTTTTCTACACTTTTCTAAATACTTTTACTACATTTCTAAGTTTCTACTCATTTTTCTGCACTTTTCTAAATACTTTTACTGTATTTCTAAGTTTCTTCTCATTATTTCTTACACTTTTCTTAATACTTTTACTATATTTAAGTTTCTACTTACTATTTCTTGTTCTCATTATTTGAGCCTTTATATTTATTTTCATCTATTGTATTTGAGTATTTGATGTCCATCTTTTATTGAATAACTGTGAAATATTTTTGAAAGAGCATTCTTACTTGACCTAAGCCTATCATGAATTGATTCCGATATATATTTCTGTTGTTGAAATAAAATGTAATATGGATAAAATATAAACTATAGTTTTCAGGATTAGGGTCAAAAAATCCAAACTAAACTGGCAAAGGAATTTGACCCTTTAATCTCTTAAACTGTCTCCTCTACTCATTTATGAATGAACAGAAATCAAAAGGGAACCATTTTTCAGAGACTTTTGGCTACAAATTATGCATTCACATACTTTTATAAGTACAGTGATACTTAAATACACATTTAACTCTATTTCTTTCTAGTATGTTTTGTATATAATGTTGCTAAAACCAAAACGATGTGTTTGTTTGTGGTAAGATGAAATCTGAGCATGTGTTTGGATTGAAGGCAGTGTGTTTTAAATATTGACAGCCGTTCGATGGTTTGAACCAGCATATCATCAGCTTAGCATAAGTAATGACTGAATGAACATAAATACTACGTTAAGGTTACGGAGTACATGCCATGCCCTTTTTATCCTTTGATATGAGCCACTCAAAATCAGACGGCTAAGGGGATTTCACAAGGTTTCAACATTCATTCATCAACTCTCTGTATGCCATATATTTAAAATATTTCTCCTTTTATTAAACATTCCTATTCCGCCGTATTGTTCAGTTAATGTACACTGAAATTAGTGTTTCAAATTTCCTTGCACTTTTCTTTCATTTTCATTCATGATATAGTATTTAGATCAGACTGGTTGTACAGTAGCATGCTGGGTGGTCTAGATTTGTGTTATCAGCTTCTGTTGACAAGGGAGCGTCACGCATAAATATAGTACATTTCACACGTCTAACAAAACTGTTGTGTGAGAATCAAAATATGGGAACATTAATTGCTTCATAAATATCTCTAAGGTGTTTCAACACTGTATGAACAAAATAGAAGCATTGCAAAAAATAAGTGAATTCACATCACACATGAGTACAGAACAATTTTTCCCTTCAAGAAAAGGTCTGATTTTTCATCTCAACATGTAAAAAAATGTCTAATTTTAAAATTAGGTTTTATTTACAAAATGCAAGAAAAATAGTTCATTATATAAAAAATATATAATAACTAAACTGATAATATTAGAAGTGAATCTAAAATTATGCTTCATTTCTAAAACACCTAAGAAAAAAATACACAAAAATGAAAAAAAAAACAAACAAAAAAAAAACAACAACACTGAAGTGGAAAAATATATAATAATTACACTGATAATATAAGTGAATCTAAAATTAGGTTTTATTTATAAAATACACCTAGAAAAAATGTAATAGTTGAAAAAAAACAGCACTGATGTGGAAAAATATGTAATAATTAAAATTATAATATTAGAAGTGAATTTAAAATTAAGAGCAACTCAAAAGAAAAACATAATAGTTTGAAAAACAGCATTGAACATGAACATTTTATAATAATTAAACTGAAAACATTAAAGCAAACAGAAAAATCATAAATCATAGAAGAAACTACAAAAAAAAGAAAAAACTGAAAAAGACTGTAAGAAAGAATAACATTATCCATGAACTTGATGTCTGAACTTTACAAAAAAAAAACTAGAGCATGTTAGCTAGCTGAGACCTTAACATAGGTAAAACCCAAACACTTAATCTAGACAAATACTAAAAATATGATTCATAGTCATGCAATATCACTATTATTGGTGCATTTTCGAACAATCATATATACAGCTGAATATTCTAGCACCAGAATAAAACAGCAATCAATGCACATGACTGTTTCCCATGCCTATCAGAGACAGCTGGCAATTACTTTTCCCCGAAAAAATGACCAAATGTAACATAACGGCTCTTACCGAGTGACATTAGCAGCCCGAGTCCTATGGGATGTGGCAGATTTAGCTGTAATTATCACAGTCTGTGCACAATAGCACAGAAATCAGTAACAGTCTATAGTTCCGCAGACTAACAAGGAATCAAAGCTATGAAAAGATTTTGAATGTAGCTGAGCAAATAGGATTAAAGATGGCTAATTCCAAGAGGCTGGAGCACAGCATGCATTAAAGAGGAATTCTCTGGGGAAAGATAATCCCCATATGCGTTTTAACACACTTCACTGTCCCCTGCCCACCCCGCTCCCTCCCATCCCTCCCTCACGGACAGTATCATAATCAGACACGCTTCAGCTGATAAAGACTCAAGTTCAAGTTGAATTGAGTGGTCAGCACAGAAGAACAAATGCATTATATGCTAATGCTGGCACAACCGAAGCATGGAAAGTTGTGGAGAATGTCAGCATAGAAAACATGGTCAACTGAGGCTTTGCTGTGAAATCCTGTTAAATTCTTAGATTTCACACGCTGTTAAAAACCAATGTGTGTCAGAATTCATAGCGCAGTGCAAGTATGTGTTGCATTCTCGGTGTCGCCACAAGGCGCTATAGCGAGCATTAGCATAAACACACATATATATATATATATATATATATATATATAAAAAACATAATAACACGTAATACATCCAAAATGTAAAAATATGTAATCTACTTCACTTTACTTCAACACTGCAATCCAGCAGTTTAAAAGTTTATGTTCCTTTAATTTAACTAAGAAGCCACTTCTATTGGTCTTCTATTGGTCACATGACTTCAATCATTTGAATTCTCAAGGCAGAGTTCACCAAACTTGAACTTTGGAAAATTTGCATGAGCTTGTATTTCTTTTGTTCTGCATTCACATCATGCGTATGAATGGAAGTCAATGTAAAAAGTGTAGCGTGACCGGCCCTTTAAACAAGACAACGCACCTGGCCAACCATTCGCCAGTTTCTATTGCGAATTTGCCACAATTTCATGCTTTTAGCACCATTTTATTTATAAAGTGAAACAGTAGTATTATTTGACAATTTGTTTTGAGCAGTCACCATCCAATTATTTTGTGATGCTGGATAAGATTCCGTTCAATTTATTTTGATTCACAAGATTTTTTATTCACGTTTAATTTAATTTGCCAAATTTTGTGATTCTGGATAAGATTCAGTTAAATTTACAAGATCTTGATTCACATTTAATTTGATTAAGAAACATTTGGGAATATTTCAACTATAATTGTGCTCTACTGGTCATGTTGTATGTTTTTGATTCACTAAAAATCACATATGTGACCCTGGACCACAAACCAGTCTTAAGTCGCTGGGGTATATTTGTAGCAATAGCCAAAAATACATTGTATGGGTCAAAATTATTGAGATTTCTTTTATGCCAAAAATCATTAGGATATTAAGTAAAGATCATGTTCCATAAAGATATTTTGTAAATTTACGACCGTAAATATATCAAAACTTAATTTTTGATTAGTAATATGCATTGCTAAGGACTTCATTTGGACAACTTTAAAGGCGATTTTCTCAGTATTTAGATTTTTTGCACCCTCAAATTCCAGATTTTCAAATAGTTGTGTCTCGGCCAAATATTGTCCTATCATAACAAACCATACATCAATGGAAAGCTTATTTATTACTTGTGGTATAACTTGTGTATAAATCTCAATTTAAAAAAATTGACCCCTATGACTGGTTTTGTGGTCCAGGGTCACATATTTTAGTTATAGTGCTGGGCAATTTTGGTGCATAATAAAACCAATCAGATCTTTTTGAGCTTTTAATTTAATAAATGCCTCATAAGAGTAATTTATTTTGGAAACTGGGCAGCACTGGCCACGCTGTATGTTTTTGATTCATTAAAAAGAACTGGCTCAAATGAGTAATCTGTTCATGAATGAGTCATTTGTTCATGCATCAGACTACACTGGTCACGCTGTATGTTTGTTTTTGCATGCAGCCTGTGAGGACAACTCAATTATATGTTTTTTGTTTCAGTCATTTCATAAAATGACTGAAATTTTAATAGTAAAAGACTGTTAAAATGCTCTGGTAGAAACCTTCTATAGATTAGCATTTACCTCAGCTTGTGGAAGAGATACATGTGATGAACTTGTCTTTTTTTTACCACCTGTGTTTTTAAGGTGGTTGTCAGTATATTACAAAAACAAATTTTTGTAATTTCGCATGTTAACATTATTTCAGTTAACAAAATGTACATTTTCTACTCTAAATTTAAGTTCAATCTGAAAAATGTGCTACCTATTCAATCTAAAAAACTTGTTGCTTAATTTTCTGGCATTTGCTGGTGTTTTATTTTTTTTTTTACATATATTTTACAGATTTTTTTTTTACAGTGTATCATTCAGCTGTGCACTGTCCTTTCATTGCATTAATTCACTTTAAAACTTCATAATCTCAGTTGCAATTTGAGACATTCATGCCAATATTCTTAGAAAGTGAAGCACCTATAACATGAAGGCAACATGCAGTAAATGGAAAAAGTGCTACCAATAAATCCTAAGGAGACGTTAATGATTGGCCTGCGTTACCTTCAGCACTTCCATGGGCACCTGGGTGGCGCTGGGCAGGCCGGCGGGGATGCTGACGTTGATGGCGGGGCTCTGGGTGACGGAGGGCTGTGCGTACGCTGAGCTCTGCCGTCTCTGCTGCTCTCGCCGCTCCTGCTCTTGGAGCTGCTCGTGCATCAGCTGCTGGCGGAGCAAGATACGAGAGGTCACGGCCGACGAACCCAGCGGGGGCTTAGAGGAGCCATGCTGCTGCTCCGATGGATTACTACAGTCAGACAGATACATGGAGAAAGAGAGAGAGTTTACTCAGGGAAGAAAGTGGGGCTCTGTAGAGGGACAGTGTTTGTACGCTAGGGATAATTTAATTATTTTGAGATCCTGGTAGTGGTTCATTAGGAAGCATAATGAGTTTTACCACAGGGATAGAGTTGGGAAGCTATGGAAGCTATTGGGACAAACTGACAGGAAAGCTAAGTTAAGACAAGCATCACTACTCTACAGTTAGGAATTTGAACAAATCCCTAAGTATTAAACTTCAGTGCATAACTTATCCCACAAATGTTTGAGGACAGGTGTGCTGTTACTCTTCTAAGTGATTAGAATTTTTACCTATTAGACGATATTATAAGTGAAGAAAATCCCACAGACTCATTCTGAAAAAGTGCCAGTAATCAATCACCTTGCAAACCCTTTACGACACCATCTTAGCAACCACACAGCAACACAATAAAAATAGGACACATCAGCAATCCCATAGCAATGTTCTACCACTGTGAAAAAACACTTTAGCATACTTTTAAAAAAGAGAGTACGTATTATGAAAATAACACGTAAGTGCAACTGAATGTAATGTTTTCGGACACTTAATTGAATGAAAATGTATTTTAGTGTAAATTCATATTAAATGCAATTAGCTGAACTTGACCTACTTAAGTACATCTTTATATGAAACTTCATAATTACATTTATTGTACTTTTAATGTACTGCTGAATGTACTGACAAGCATTCATTGGTAAACTAAAATATACTTTAATGTTATTTCTATTGAAACTTGTATGTCATGTATTTCAATATATTTGTAATTGCACATGTGTAATGAAACTGCAATTTAGTACATATTAAAATGTATTAACTGTAAATGTAATATTGAGTAACACACTACAGTTAAAATTACAAGCACATACTTTACATGTGCTTTAGTATGTTAGTCAACACATTAAAATAAGTGTAATTCTTTAAAACATAAAAAAACATTGTTAAAACATAATGGTTTAAAATGTACTTTACAGTAAAACTTGTCATTTGACATTATTACAAAGTGTACTTAAGTGTGTTAAGAAACTGACATTAAAGTGAACTTTCTTTAAGTACACTTAGGTGACCTTTTAATTCATTAGGCCATGTTCACACAGCAGCAGAATACGGTTGTCAGTCCTGTATTTGAGTCCTTAATACGGTTACGTTCACACACAGTTCGGTTATTTACGGGTGTGACAACCGCATTCTGTAACCGAACTCACACCCGTAAGTTTTCAGGACTCACACCTGCATTCTCGGAACACACGCGCTGTGTGAACGGAACAGGACTGGACAACTAGTTGTCTGTCACGTCATACAGTGCGAGAGAGAGCCGCTCTGCTGCACAAACGCACGTCTACCGCGTGTTGTGTGTTTTCATGTGTGGTTTCAGTAACTTACAGTGACGGAGAAATGAACTGTGTGTCATATGAAAGTTTTAGATCCAGTCTCCACCGGAGCCGCTCCCGTCAGTTTTGTGTTCTGTGCGCGACTCAATTACTCTGCACTCCACCCAAATATAAAGGCTGCTGTCGGTTAATGAAGGTTTGACGGATGAACTCGCGGCTCGATTGTACTCGTCGTGTCAGAAAGTGATAAGACTTTCATTTTTATGGACGTCGTCATCTTTGATATTATTTTGGACACTGTCGCTATGGTAACTGGTAAGAAATACAGGATTGAGTCCCGTTGCACGTTCATACAGACAGTATTTGAGATGCTACTGTAAGCTGCTGTGTGAACGGGACATGTCGTGACTCACACCTGTATGTGCGTAAATGCGGTTGTCAATCCCCAAAACTGACAGTGTGAACTAGGCATGGGCCGGTATGAGATTTTGACGGTATGATAACCTTAAGCAAAAATATCACGGTATCGCGGTATTGTCGTTACAGCTCTAAAATTTCTATTATTTTTAAGCTCTTATTTCTAAATGACTGGGTAAAAAAACAAAACAAACGTGAAATTTTCAAATCACGGTATACCTTGAAACCGGTAATCGGCCCATGCCTAGTGTGAACGTAGCCTTATTTGCAAGTGCAATATTTTCAAAAACGTATTTCTAAGATTTGAAGTTCACTACAAGTGCACATTCAATAAAAAATAAGCACACTTATGTACAATTATCTATGTTTTCTTCAGAAAATTATTTTTCTGAATGACGAAACAATTTTTTTTGCCTTTTATCCATGGTAGAGAGGTAGAAAGAGGAGGAAATGGAAATAGGAAATGACGCAAAGTGGCTTCAAATTTGTGACACAGGTCAACATGTTGGAGTAAGCATGCTAACCGCTAACTGCTCCAAAAAGGTTTTTTTTTTACAGGCTTTTTGCCTGTCCTTGTTAATACACGGTGTGTAGCTGATGTGTGTAATCACAGAACTGCGCCAGACCTTCCTGATGCTGATTCAATGTGACGAATCTTAACAATGATTCAAGCAAATCTCTGCCTTATATGACTCTCCTTCTCCCTAGAAAAGCTATCTGAAGGTGAAAACCCAAATAATGCAACAAAACCGGGCTTCCTCTACATCAGCTGATGTTTTGAGTTTTGTGGCTGTTTATGTTTTCTTTCTCCTACAGTTTTCCTCCCACTATTTCGAACAGTAGAATTTGTTTATTTTTTCTTTGATTTGTTTCTTAAAAATAAGAAAAATAAAAACTGACATCTTTATTTAACCTAAATCTGTAATTAAAGTTATTTAATTTTAGTTATATAATTCATATACAGTACATATTGTAATCACAGAACTGCGCCAGACCTTCCTGATGCTGATTCAATGTGACGAATCTTAACAATGATTCAAGCAAATCTCTGCCTTATATGACTCTCCTTCTCCCTAGAAAAGCTATCTGAAGGTGAAAACCCAAATAATGCAACAAAACCGGGCTTCCTCTACATCAGCTGATGTTTTGAGTTTTGTGGCTGTTTATGTTTTCTTTCTCCTACAGTTTTCCTCCCACTATTTCGCCATCCGTTTCTTCTACAGCACCGCAAAGATCCCAGTTCCAGCTGACAAACGCAGAGGAACTTACACAACGCTCCCTCATGCACTTTCAGTTCTCTTCATCAATCAATAGAGGAACTGCTCGCTCCAAACGCCGCGCATTTTTCCGACCAGAAACCCAGATGATATGCCAGTGCAGAAGCTGTCGAGATGAGGCCTTCTCTATCCGCTGATCCTTTTGAAGCGCCCTCCGTCGAGCAGCCAGCCAATCCAGCTGTGCAGTAATCGCTCTAATTAGCCTGTCTGGCCCTGTCAAACACTAGTCTACAGTACTTGCTTAGCATTGTGGTTTAAACATGTGTAATCTCATTACTTTACATTTCTGTTTTTGACAGATATATTTAGAGGCCAATGTTCATCAGAGCTACACCTCAAGTAGCACCAACAATTTTAACTGAATCCAAATTTATATATATATGAATGATGAATTTATATAGCGCTTTATTGTGTATTTTTGTACACCCAAAGCGCTTTACAATCATGTGGGGGGGTCTCTCCTCAACCACCACCAGTGTGCAGCATCCACTTGGATGATGCGACGGCAGCCACAGGACAATGGCGCCAGTGCATTCACCACACACCAGCTACAGGTGGAGAGGAGAGAGAGTCATAGAGCCAATCAAGTAGTTGGGGATTATTAGGAGGCCATGATTGACAAGGGCCAAGGGGGGCAATTTGGCCAGGACACCGGGGTTACACCCCTACTCTTTACGAGAAGCGCCATGGGATTTTTTATGACCACAGAGAGTCATGACCTCGGTTTAACGTCTCATCCGAAAGACGGTGCTTTTTGACAGTATAGTGTCCCCGTCACTATACTGGGGCGTTAGGACCCACGCAGACCACAGGGTGAGCACCCTCTGCTGGCCTCACTAACACCTCTTCCAACAGCAACCTAGTTTTCCCAGGAGGTCTCCCATCCAGGTACTGACCAGACTCAATGCTGCTTAGCTTCAGTGGGCAACCAGTCTTGGGCTGCAGGGTGATATGGCTGTGGC
>NW_015547816.1:120527-128996 GCF_001515605.1 Sinocyclocheilus anshuiensis | reverse complement strand
ATACAGACAGACAGACAGACAGACAGACAGATAGATAGATAGATAGATAGATAGATATACTGTATTTCTTTGTTAAGAAACATTTAAGAAAAAAGTAGTGCGATTTAAAATAAATAAATAAAAGCCAGGTTTGTTGTACTTCTATGTAAGACTGCACAATTTGGCTAAAATTTTGATATTACATATTAATATATTAAAAAATAAATAAAATAATAATAATAATAATTATTATTATTATTATTGCTACTACTACTACTAAATAAAAACAGGAAATACTACTATTGGAATATTTCACTGTAAATTAAAAAGTATTTAATGTAAAATATAATATTTGTAATTAAAATATATAATATAAAAAATATAAAAATATAACAACAGCCCTTAAAGCTTCTCTTTTGTTTATAAAATACAAGATACTTTTAAGTACTCATCACAAATATGGGAAGATGGTTGAAGCATGCTGGATTCCCAAATGCATGTTAAAGCATCCCAAACTCAAAATGCAAACACAGGTGGATAATGATCTGCTCATGTGTAAATGAACACAGTGCTGCGCTTCACTCTGAAAAACACAGCGCATATATTTATTTAATTAAATCAAAGCTTTTGATAAGTTGATAATAAATTTGATAATTGCACTATGCCATAATCATGATTTCTCTTTTATTTCAATTAATCGTTTAGCCCTAGGTCTATGGCAAACTAATGGTTCTGGGTCAGGATAGATGTCTAATGAACTACGGGATATAATGCTGACGTTTTCCAGCTCTTTTTGGAAACTGGAAAATTTTCTGGCAAGACATATTTTCTATGTTTTGTTCATTGAATGATCAACATCAACTTAAACATTGATGTCCCTCACAGCTTCGATTTCATTTGAATTAAATTACTTATGGTGTGCACCCTGACAAAAGTCCATAAAATCTTTACACAATCAAACTTATGAAACAGTTGCAATAATTGGGGAAGAAAAAAAAAGAAGAAAGGCGAGAAAGAAGAAATGCAGGAAGATTGATTCTGGGTCAGCGGTGTGTAACTCGCGTGTTTGATGCATCATAGTTCCTCAGTTTAAAAACTGATCATGGCTCGTCTGGCACGAATGAATCATGACTACTGAATCAAAGCAGTCAATGCGTGATTCACACAGGACTAAAACCACTTCACAGCACTTTTAACACCCTTTACTGATGGGGCTTCAATATTCAGTAACTGTATCTGTTTCTTAGATTATTATAAAAGTGCCTGCTTGCTTTGCTAAAGCCAAATTCATGAAACATACAGTACATTAACCAATCAATTATCATGTTACTATAGTTGAAAATTATCAAACCAATTCATGCAATCTCTTCAACAAATCATTTACACTGTGGCCTACTGTGTGGTTTTGTTACTGGTTTTATGGGTTTGGCTTTTAGTTTTGATCTAGTTTTGAGTAAGTGTGACAAATAACATGGACATGATTTGTTTGTGATTTGTCACCAATTTTCAACTCCTTTTAGTTTTTTGTGCACATACATGGTCAGTGTAACAGATTAATATTACATTTAATAGTTTCTCAGTGAATATGTGGTGGAAAAACTGAATGATAATAATTATTTACCTAATATATCTCTATCTAAAATATATTTAAAGTATAGCATGTCACACTGCAGTTCACAGCCTAAATTAATAATTGGTAACACTTTGGTTTAGGGACCAATTCTCACTATTAACTAGTTGCTTATTATCATGCATATTACTAGCATATAGGCTGTTTATTAGTACTTATAATATAAAGCACACACACTCTAAAAAATGCTGGGTTGTTTCAACCCAACTTTGGGTCAAATAATGGACTAACCCAACTTTTGGGTTAAAAATTTATTTAAAAAATTTAAACCAACGGTTGGGTTAGTCCATTATTTGACCCAAAGTTGGGTTGAAACAACCCAGCATTTTTTAGAGTGTATTAATACCTTATTCTGCATGACCATATTTTAGATCCCCCAATCCAACCCTATAACTAAACTTAAAAACTACCTTACTAACTCTTAATAAGCAGCAAATTAGGAGATTATTGAGGCAAAAGTCGTAGTTAATAGTTAATTAATAGTGATAATTTGACCTTAAAATAAAGTGTGACAGAATCATTTTGTATTCATGTGATTTCATAGGCTAATATTACACAGCTCTGATGAACAGCATATTTACTGGCTTTTGTGTTCACTAACAAAAATTTGCCTCCAAAACTGGTGATTGAAATAATAATGCCGAGTTCACACTGCACGATTTTCAAATTCGTCGGATCGCCGTTGTTTTCACACTGCGTGACTATCTGGGGTAGCATTCAGTTGCTGTTGTGTTCACATTGCACGATGGATCAGCGACAGGGGGTTTCACACTGCATGACTTCACAATAGGAAGAATCGCCGACAGCTCTGTCTGGTCCGCAAACTACGTTTCACAACAAAACACACGCGAGAAGTGATAAGGAAATAACGCGAGAACCCGAGTGCGTCAGACCAGAGTTCTCGAGCAAGACTGTAATTATTAAAAATATATATATATGGTCCGCAAACTGTCTGTGAGCTGATTTCCAGCTACAAGGAGAAAAAGAAAAACAGATTGCAGGAGGGAGATGCAGGGAACAGGGATTGGGTGTTCTGCAAAGAGAGTTGGAGGTAAATAATTTTGCAGTAACTGTTATGCTGATGTTGTGGCTGGTCAAGCAAATGTTTGTGCTTGTTTCTGTATGATATAATTGTTCATATATCTATTAAAATACTGATATTCTGGTCTATAACTCCTCCCCGAACTTCCCTCTGCCCTGTATCTTGGTCTCTCATTGGCTGTAGGTCATCGCCGATGTAGTTTTCAGTCAGAAATCATTGCGATTGTGAATCGCCGACAGCTCCAGATATTTAGCATGCCAAATATTTCACGGGCGTCGGCGACGTGTCGACGATTCCCTCAGATCGCGTCTTTCACATTGCACGATGGATCGGCGACAGGGGGTTTCACACTGCATGACTTCACAATAGGAAGAATCGCCGACAGCTCTGTCTGGTCCGCAAACTACGTTTCACAACAAAACACACGCGAGAAGTGATAAGGAAATAACGCGAGAACCCGAGTGCGTCAGACCAGAGTTCTCGAGCAAGACTGTAATTATTAAAAATATATATATATGGTCCGCAAACTGTCTGTGAGCTGATTTCCAGCTACAAGGAGAAAAAGAAAAACAGATTGCAGGAGGGAGATGCAGGGAACAGGGATTGGGTGTTCTGCAAAGAGAGTTGGAGGTAAATAATTTTGCAGTAACTGTTATGCTGATGTTGTGGCTGGGCAAGCAAATGTTTGTGCTTGTTTCTGTATGATATAATTGTTCATATATCTATTAAAATACTGATATTCTGGTCTATAACTCCTCCCCGAACTTCCCGCTGCCCTGTATCTTGGTCTCTCATTGGCTGTAGGTCATCGCCGATGTAGTTTTCAGTCAGAAATCATTGCGATTGTGAATCGCCGACAGCTCCAGATATTTAGCATGCCAAATATTTCACGGGCGTCGGCGACGTGTCGACGATTCCCTCAGATCGCGTCTTTGATAATTCACACTGCGTGATTGTCACTCACGTGAACGAGCACCGATTTGCCTCCGATTTCCGGCATTTGACGGCGATTTCACAAAACCTGTTGGCGAGTGAAAAATCAGGCTAAAATCGTGCAGTGTGAACTCGGCGTAAGAGGTGGAAGTTAAAACTCCAAAGTTTTGATAGCAAATGCAGGTTCATTGGGGAATTCAAGAGTTTTGCAAGAAACTGCAAAGTTTGTCAAGGAAATACAAAACATTTGCAAGACAGCGCAAAATTTTGCGAGTAAACTCAAAGTTTCTTAGGGAACTCAGGGAAAAAAATAACTTTTAAGAAAGAACAATTTTACAAGCAAATGCAACATTTCTTTGGGAAATGTAAGAGTTTTATGAGCAAATGCAAAGTTTGTCAGAAGAACACAAACCATTTGCAAGACAATGCTCAATTTTACAGGTAAACGCAATGATTTTTGGGGAACTAAAAACTGAACACAAAAGTGTTGCAAGGAAAAGTAAAGATTCTAGGGAGAAGACTAAAGTTTTGTGAGCAACGACTAAAGTAAAAAACTTTTACGGTAGAATGCAAATTTGTCTGGGAAATTTGTGAAAGAGCGCAAAAGTTGAGTGAATGCAAAAAGTTTCTTGGGGAAATGGAAACATTTTGCGAGTGAAAGCAAAGTTGGTTGGGTGAACACAAAACTTTTGCGAGACAAGCAAAAGTTTTGCGAGTAAATCCAAAGTTTCTTGGGGGAACATAAAAGTTTTGTGATCAAATGCAAAGTATCTCAGGGAAACACTAAAGTTTTGCGTGCAAATGCAAACTACCTGAGGGAATGAAAAAGTTTTGTGAGTGAACACAAAGTTTCTTAGGAACAAAAAACGTTTGCAAGAGCACAAAATTTTGCAAGCAAATGCAACATTTCTAGGGGAAATTTAAGAGTTTTATGAGAAAATGCAAAGTTTGTCAGAGGAACTCAAACCATTTGTGAAAGAGAGCAAAAGTTTTGCGGGAGAACATAAAAGTGTTGCAAGGAAATGCAAAGATTCTAGGGAGAAGACTAAAGTTTTGTGAGCAACTGCAAAGTTTCACTGGGAATTCAACATTTTTACAGTAGAATGCAAAGTTTGTCAGGGGAACACAAAACATTTATGAGAGAGCGCAAAAGTTTTGCGAGCAAATGCAAACTTCATAATTGAATGCAAAAGTTTTGCTAGTGAAAGCAAAGTTTGTCGGGAAAACACAAAACTTTTGCAAAAATACAAAATTTTGCAGGCAAATGCAATATTTTTAGCGGGAACTCTAAAGTTTTGAGAGCAAATGCATTTTCATGGGGGAATTCAAGAGTATGAGCGAATACAAAATTTCTCAAGGTAACACAAAACATTTGCAAGACAGCACAACATTTTGAGATTAAATACAAAAGAACGCAAAACCTTTGCAAGGGTACAACATTTTACAATCATTTTTCAAGAAGTTTAAGCTTTTGGGGGAATGAAAATATTTTGCATGAGAACACAAATGTGTTGCGAGGAAAGGCAAAGATTCTAAACACTAAGAACAAAAATTTTGCAAGTAAACTCAACGTTTCTTGGGGGAACACCAAGTTTTGCGAGCCAACAGAAAATATAATTTTACTTCCCATCTCATAATTTGTCGGCCCCCATGCCCCCTTAGGGGCACCATAGACACATAGCATGATATAAAGTTACTCATACCATTATTTACAATTTCCGTTATATAGGGATTTAGTTTTTAATATGGATAAGTTTTCAATATTTAGATACAGTATAATGAAAACTAGGGATGCACTGAAATAAAAACTCTGAGCCGAAACCGAAAATTCTGGATGTAATTGGCCGAAAAACCGAAACCAAAAATGCTTTTTAATAATTATTTATTATTTTATTAAATCATATAAAATAATTAAGACTTTTTAATTTAACTCACTAATTTTAATGATACTGAATTTAGAAAATACAAGCCAATGAAATAACCACACTTTTACTGAAAGCAACACAATGAAATTGGACATATTCAGTATCAATATATTATTTTTATTCAGTTCTATGCAACAGAATCAGATTTAACAGTTGTTGTTTTTTTTTCATTCATTTTCCAAATAATGTATAGTCCTACAACTATTATTACCACAGCATCTGAGCACAGCATAGCAGGCAGCAGATCAGTGAACGAGAGGGTAGCGTCATTTTACCAGCGTTACCCAGTACAGCTGTACTACACCATGTTACAGCACAGCGCTATTGCAAACAGGAACAAGTTTACTACATAGAAATTTCCTGTCAAAACATTATTTGAGTGGTCTTTGCTTTTCCGGTGAGCATGAGCGGTACATGAGTGGAGGGTTGGCACAGGCCGTGAGCAACTCAACGGAACGCACATTCATAGAACGGAATATTGAGCGGAGCGTCACACCGTCACAGCGTCACACCGTGACGACGGCTAGAGGGAGAGTGAAACCTGCGCAATGAACACTGCTTGGCGGAGCGGCGCGCCATATATTTTTGGCTCATATTTTTCCGGCAGTTTTTCTCTTTCAGCCAAAAACCGAAAATGCCATTTTCGGCAGCTGAAATTCTGGCGCATCCCTAATGAAAACCACACAATGTTCATGTCTCTTTAACCAAGAGCTTATAAACTAAACGCCAGCACTACATCTACACAACGGTTCTTATCATGACAAGTAAATCTCTGCCGCTCAACTGGCCACTCTAAGCACATTTTCTGCTGTCATTATAAAAAGAATGTGTGTGTGTGTGTGTGTTTGCAATGCTCGGGGTAATTTTCCATTTTGGTGTGTGTGCGGCATGAGTAGATGTGTGTATGTGTGTGTCAGGAAAAACAATGAGAACACAGTCCTTTGTGGCCACACCCCCAGACCCGGACACTGCAGTAGCCAATCAAGGAGGCTGACCTCCTCCACTCACCTCAGAGCACTGTCATGTACTGTTAGAGCACTACATACTGCTCACTTAAGACCAGTCCCATGATAGCATATGAAAACAATATATGTCAAAAAGGAGATTTATGTACTGCAGAAACAACATCGCATTCAGGGAAAGTCAAGAAATTAGGTTCTCAACTCCTGAATGCTCAATGCCAAAATTGCAAAACTAATGCTAATATATATAAAATCACCATCAAGGGACGCTCACACTGATTCTGTCCTTAAGTTACAAGATATTTATAGTCGCGGAAAGGCTTTTCTATCTATAACGCACCCAAACAAATACGCCATCACTCCCAAACACACTCAAACTCAACACACACAACCCAGTGTCACTCCTCCACAGGTACTCACAAGCGGCTGCAGTGAAAAGCGCAGGGTCTTTGCACATGGACGCCCAGAGCCTCCATCTTTATTTGGTGTGCTGAAGGTGCACTGCGCGCCCTTGGACAGCTCTGAGAGTCACGCTGCTCCGGCAGCGCTGGGAGCGTGTCAAAAGGGGAGGCACCAGCAACCAATCCGTACACAGACAGAGGAGACGCGGGGAGAAACGCGCACACACACACACACACGTCACACACGAGCCCACAGCACACCGCTGCACATGTGAGGAATGACGCACAGGAGAGAACATCTCATGAAAACTGTCAAGACTATGTCCAGACCAGTAGGACATTGCATTTTCATGTACATTTTTCCTCCAAATTATCATTACAATAATCGAAAAATATAATTTACTGCAACATTTTTTTTTTAGATTTATTATATTTTATTAAATGAATATGATTTAAATTATAAAACATGCATCCATCATGGTCTTTAATTCAAGTCTTTAATTATGATATAAATCATTATATAACAATACATTCTACTGTAATTCATTAATATTACTGTAATACAGTCTTTTAAATTATAAAATATTTATACATTTTGGTTGTATTTGTTTTGTTTTTGACTTGCTATTTTTTATTAAAGCCTTTTAATACAATGTAAATTATAATAAATAATTTATAGTAAATAAGTATTACATATATAATAAATAATTTCTACTGTAATACATCACTATTTCTAGAATAGTCATTTGTGCGCTATTTAATGTATTATTTCATATATTTACTGTATTATATGCCATTCATTTTTATTGTAAATGTTTTACTGTATTGCATGAGTGTATTAAAGGACTTTATTTTCCTTTGTTATATGAGAATATCAGGAGAATCACCTTTGAAAATAATAGCAAATATAAAAAATAAATAAAATCGAACTGTCATTAAAATAATGATGTCCCATCATAGTTGCATTTTTTACTTTGCATATTAGCATTACGTTTCCTTGTAAATGTTTTACTGTATTACATGTGTGTATTTAATGTTTTGATTTGTGATGTATTTGAAAATATTAGCCTACCTTTGAAAATAACAGGAAATATAATGTTAAGTATATAAAAGAGCAGACTTTATTTACTTTATGCAATGTATAAAGTGATGCAATATGTGTGTGTATATTTTGGTTTTGGAGTCAAATGTGGACAAAAATGGACATGTTTTCGTGAGATTCATTAGTAAATAGGACATAATAACATGTCTTAGTCTTTATATTGACTAATAACATTATGACATTGTCAGACGGCTAGCAAAGCAATGTTTATACACACGACAGTCCTGTCATGTTTCTGAGGTGCTCTTTGAGAACACATACACTAGAGGGCACTTTCTCTGTCACGTTTCACCTTCACAGTCACCTTCTGTGAGAGACGCCGGTCATTACAGGTGGAGGAGGAGCAGGACAGGTGCAGCTGCCAACTCTCTGCAAACTCGCACACGCTCTCGCTCTCTCTATCTGTCTCTCCTGGCAAACAGTGTTGTGTTAATTATAACAAAGCATGTAATAGAGAACACTTTCCTTTCACAGCTCGACAGGCCTCCACACACA
>NW_015547816.1:99396-119704 GCF_001515605.1 Sinocyclocheilus anshuiensis | reverse complement strand
CACACACACACACACACACACACACACACACACACACACACACACACACACACACACACACACACACGAGTGTAAAGATGTGAACAAGATTTTGGATTCAGAATGCAATACTAGCACACTGCTTACTGCATACTTAGGAGTTTCCTCTGAAATGGCTTAAAGGGGTAAAAACCTTAAAAACAAAGCATCATTGTTGAAAGTAGATTCAAAATGTCTAATAGAAGAATTGAAAGTACAGGGAAATATATGTTTTCCAAAAGGCAGATACATTTTTCCTAATTTTCACTTATCTACACAACAAACAACGGACACCACCAAGGGTGCACTGGCCATATACGGCATATAGGACTTTTCCTGGTGGGTGATGAAGTATCTTGCTCCGTCTATTTAAATATTGCTTCAACCCTGGAAATATGAGGAAATATTACGAAGTCTAGAACAGATGCGTCAGCAGAGAAAATACTGCACAGGCCGAGCAAGCTCACTGTTTACGATGCTCGAAATTTAGAAGAAAATTCTAAACATTGAATTTGGGGTAACCAAGGAAAAGCTATATTGCATATATAATTCTGTTGTTTTATAAACAATGACAAAAAATATATTATATATTCTATATATATTCTATTGTATTCTATTCTATTCTTAACACTTTTACCCACTTATGTATATATGAATAGAATAGAATAGAATAGAATAGAATAGAATAGCCATGTGGGGATATTTTTGAGTGATGATTCTAATGGTAGTGTTGTAAAGTTCATTTTGGCAACAAAAATAATGTTTTTTTTTCAGTAATAAATAAATAATTTTTATATATATATATATTCCCAAAGCAACATTTTTTTTTTTTGTTTAATTTAAGTTGAGGTACTAAAAAGACTAAAACAAAACTGCAGACACATAAAAAAAAAAAACCTAATAAAACTGAAAAAATCTCAAAAAAATCTGGACCAAAATTGATGAAAACATTAAGAAAACAGAAAATATGAAAATAAAATCTAATTCAAAATATTAACAAAAACAACACTAGTACATGATTGATACTGAAATAACACCGTATGTTATTCCAAACAGAGGCTTTGTTTCAGAAGCACTATGAATCAAAATGACTAAAATCAATCTTTTCCAAACGAATGTAGCTTCTGTGAAAAAATAGAAATGCTTTGCTGTATGTTAACAAGTTAAGAAACATTAAAGAGGAAGAAGCTGCTTTCAGTAATGTTTACAGTCTGTTGTCAGCCGTCACAGCTGACATATAGTGGGGCTCTTTGTTGTAATATTTACAGGATGGGTGGGGAGCACTTCATTCAATTTGTTGCCCCCCATTTCCATCATTAAGTTTTATTCATTCTCTCCTCACTTGTTTGCTGGGCTTGAACTCTGTCTTTCAGTTCAGAGGCCTAGACAACACACAAGCTTAGAAAACATGCAACAACTAACTCAACTGTGCTACTGGACAGTGCTGGAATAGACTTTAGATCTCATTTTCATCCTCACAATCACGTTGTGTCAAATGCAAGTGTGCTATGTTAAGGTCCTAAATCGACCCAACTTGAAATTTATGGAGAGATGAATTTTCAAAAGTCTATTCTGCAAGTACTGGTTGACCTATATGATTTTTAACTGCTGATATCTAAATTTAGGTGGCCAATATAATGTCACTATGTATGTTTACAATACAACTAATTTTTTCTTATTTAAAATAAAACAGACAGGACCTGATTTTAACCATGAGCCTTGGTGAACTCAGCCGAAAAGTTGTTTCAGAAGCCAAGCAGGTTATTACATTTTGATTATATATTACGATATTCAAGTCAATATTTCTAATTTTTAAGTTTTTGTTTGTTTGTTTGTTTTTATTTAAGATGTAACATTTTATTTTATATCAGCTTTATTTCAATGAACAGATTTTTTTGATAGCTTTAGTTAATGATACTGAATCAGTATATTAGTATATTAATCAGTATATTAGCTTGTTCTTATACAATATTTACAATATTTAATTCATTATAAAATACAAACTGAAATCTCTTCATTATCAATAGGTTTTGGGAATGAAATAAGGAGGAAGTAGGTCTAACTAGTCCAGGCCTAACTAAGCTGGAATAATTATTGGATCAGTGTAATAATCTAAAATTATTGGTCTGTCAGTAGTGCAAATCTTCAGGACATTTACAAAGGTTTACAAAGAGCATGAAAGTCAAATGTACTGTACGGTAAGAACATACTTTGGGGCCCAAGTCAATCGAAAAGTTACGTCAAACAGTTTAGCTTTCAGCATCTCTATTAGAAACGGACACAGTATTTGTTTCGAAGTAAATACAAACATTTCTTTGTTACACTAAATCTCAGCTCTGAAGTCTATAAATGAACAGACTGATGTCCTACCTCTGGGCTTGTGTCTCTTCTTTACTCCGGTTTGTGACTGCTCTTCTGTTCACACTGCATTTATGCTCCAAGTCTAATGATACTACCGTGACTCAATCGACTCTTTTCTGTATTTGTCGTCACTCACTCAACACTCAACTTTTATCAGCTCCGCTGGAAACACTGACACACTCACACTTCACAGAATGAGGAGACGAGGAGGAAACATTCTGGGTGAACGCAGCTCTCCAGAGATTGTATCTGATTTACAGCAGCTCTCGGTGATGATTCGTTGATTTGTCATCAATTATTTTAAGCGTCTGCTACTGAGTGTTTTAAAACATCATGATAATCAATTATTTTTTTAATTGTTTATTTAAATAATCATCACTAAATAAAAAAAAATAATGATTACAAAGCAATTCTGTTTAAGTGTTCCATTACATTGATGATATAATGAAGCAGGGCCTGAACTGCTCAATAGTAGCTTTTTATCTTAAAGGGACAGTCCACCCAAAAATGTAAACTCTGTCATCATTTACTCACCCTCATATTGTCTCAAACCTTTTCTTTTTTCTGTTGAACACGAAAGAAGATATATTCTGAAGAATGTGTGTGACCGAACAGTTGACGGTAGCCATTGACTTCCACAGCAAATTTTTTCCCGTGATATGGAAGTCAGTGGCCAGGAACTGTTGTTTTACCGTAATTGTTCAAAATATCTTCTTTAATGTTCAACAGAAGAAAGAAACTCATACTGGTCTGGAACAGCATGATGGTGAGTAAATGATGACAGAATTTTCATTTTTGGGTGCGTTCGCGCCATGTCAAATTACCATGATTACCAGATTTCAATTTGTAAATAGCATTTACGTCTGCGTAGAATTAATTACAACTTGTAAATTCGGAATTTTCAGAGGGCCTCAATTGAAACATACAAAATGGCAGCAGCTTCAGCAGTAAAATGTAGTTTATAATCATCTATGCATATTTCTTTAATCATTTCTATAACCGCTATTAATGTCTTAATAACGCAAGATTAATCAGAAAATAATCAAAGTAATGTAGTTTAATGTAAGTAGCACAGAGTTGGATAACCAATACAACTATAATCCAACGATAACCAAATAAGCTCATTAAGCTACAATTATACTGTTACTGCTTTTGACTATTGATTGATCAAACTACACTACAGGGCATGACAGTGCGAGCGTTTCACTGGCATTTGCGACTAAAAATAAAAGTGTGTGAACTGTATAATGTGTTTAGAGGCATTTGTGTGAACAACAAAAGTTCTAACGTGTCCTTTAAAAGTCTAAAACAATTCAGTGTTATGAAATTTAAGGTCATAAAAAGTCTTAAATATCTTGAATGGTGTAACAAATGTCTTAATTATCACTTTAGGAGGTCTTATATTTGGGGATGGAAAAACAGGAATAATGAGACAGTCTTATGTTATTATTTAACTTAATAATTAACTTCAAAAGTTAATGATTTCATGAAATACAAATGAGCGTTTCAAAGTAAAAACATGGCACTGTTGCAGGTTCTAGAGCAGTTAATAATCAACAAATATCGCACATTTAAACCAATAGATTGCTTATGATCTACTGCTGATGAATTATGACAGTGTCTAAAAATGGCTGTCCAAAAAAAAAAATCTAATTTCGAATATTCGTCGAATTTAAAATAAAAATCCACATTCGAATGCAAAAACGTTGCATTCGAATTTTAGGTGTGCGTTAAGGAGGCAGCCTAATCAATGGCGCATGAGATGCGATGACGATGTAAGTGTTGTTGCAATATAATGTTTTTGTTAGCCTGTCCAGTTGAAGCCACTAGATGCGGGGCTGCTGCATTGTTCATTAAAAATATTGCGGAAAAAGAGAATATCAATGCAGAGAAGATGTTGTTTACATCAAAACTGAAACCAAGCCGTTCACACAGAACACATATAACACGCGCATTTTCTAGAGGGACATCTATCACCGCTGCACTCGCATCTCACACCTCGCACCTCGCACAAAAGAGCCGCATGTTTAGAAAGCCATGTAAAATTAATGCAAGTTCAACTTTGAAATTTTTTAATTCGAATTTTGATAATATTTAAGTACAAAATTTTAATTTAGTTTTTCAGCCATTTTGACAGCCCTAATATGTAATATGTTGTAGATGGTTGTAAAGTGCATATTTGATCTCCCTCATTTTGTTGAATGAGCAGCCAGCAATAGAAAAGCATAAACATTTCAAAATAAGAGTCCCAATGTATTTCAAGCTTATTTATAACTAATAGTCCCCTATAGTCTCCAATTATGCATAAAGCGTTTTTTTTTTTATTGGCATTTTGGTTACACAATAAGCTGTCTCTGGCATTTCATTTAAAAGTAAACTCTTGCAACTTCTGTCTGAACTTATCTGTCACAGAAAATAAGGACTAAGAACACTATTTAGCACACACACACATTTATATATATGTAACAACACACACCAAAAGACCAGCATGTTCAGATATCTATATTATATGACCATAATAATACTCTAGTAATAGCAGTAATAATCTAGTAGTAGTACTCTTCATAAATCTATGTTGTTTTCATCACGCTAGAGGCTCTAGATCATCCTAGTGTTCCCTACACTTGCAAAAGGTCTCCCATGTTCCCTTTCCTTTGTCCCATAACCCAGAAGACACAACACTGATTTCACAAGCGCACTCTGAGGAGCCTGTGCTGCATCTCACGCCACTAAAAAACTTCAGAAACAAAGATTATATCTTCAATGAAGCCTACTTTACTTTCTCTATTGGCAAATAAGTTTCTGGTTTTAAGCATAAATAAATCCAAACAAGTCTTAAAATCTTCTGCACTTTGCTTTTTTGCAAGAAAATGTCTCATGTTTTAAGGATGTCTATATTTACTAGATATACTGTATGCTGTAGACTTTAACTATTAGTCTGCTTCCTGTATTTTGTGGAATATGTTATGTGACTCAGTCTGCTCAGCCTGTTTTAAGGCATTTATGCTTACTAAGGTTTTAAAGCTACATGACCTTTCAAAAGTCTGGGGTTGTGAAGATTTTTTTAATGTTATAAATAAAAAGTCTATATATCTAGTATAAATAAAGTCTGTTCTGCTCACCAAGGCTCAAATGTATTTATTCGCTCCAAAAAAAAACCCAGTAAAAACAGTAAAATTGTGAAATTTATTTTATGATTTAACAACTGATTTCTATTTGAATATATATATATTAAAAAAAATAATAATTCTGTGATCAAAGCTGAATTTTCAGCATCATTACTCCAGTCTTCAGTGTCACATGATCCTTCAGATATCATTCTGATATACTTATTTGCTGCTCAAGAAACATTTCTTATGATCATCAATGTTGAAAAACGTTGTGCTGCTTCATAGTTTTATGGAAATTCTTTGACGAATAGAAGTTGAAAATAACAGCATTTATTTTTTGTAATATAAATCTTATTATAAATGCCTTTATTGACACATTTAATCAAATGAATGCGTCTTTGCTGAATAAAATTATTAATTTTTTCCAGGGAAACGGGATCACAAATAAAATGTGCACACCAGAGGGAGGTTACTATGAATGTGTGTTTGAAGGTTCACGCCTGAATCTTTTTTGGGAATTTTGGGAGGGTCAAAGAAAAAAAACAACAACAAGAACTCTTGAAATCTGACTAAGGAGTTGTGCTGATGACCACCTAAAAATACACTCCACCGTTCCGGTTTCTTGCGTCAAACTCCCAACCGCAGTGGCCTTGTAATCGACAAAGCTGTGAAAAAATCAAACCAGCTTGCACATCCTTATCTGTTATTATGAAACTAATCAACTACTGAGAACAATCATCTTCCGTCTCTGCCCTCATAAGAGGAGAAGTATCTGTTGACCGCCTCATTGTAATCAAAAAACAATTTCATGAATGAAAATAGATGTTTGAAGAAAAGAGTGGATTGTGAGGAGTGCTGGACTCCATCCAGTGAGCGAGTCCAGGATGTGAGGATGTTCTCGCTGATGGCCAGCGTGGTACTTGACTAAAAACACCTGCTCCTGCCACTCAGCCTCCGGCTCTGCTGCCAGATCAATATCAGGAGCGCAGAACTATACCTCTGACATCTTGACACCAGTCACAACTGCCAGCGGCTACAGGCTGCAATTCATACCAGCCTCTTAAAACTCAACGGCATGTAGCACTCAACTTGGTCACTTCTGATGTATCTAAATTAATCACCTCAAAACCAATGAAAAATCACTTTTTTGCTTGATGCTGCTCCATAATGCTGCATAAAGAATTACAGAACTTCAAGTTATACATATTCTGTTTACAACAAAAATGAGCAACAAAACTGAGAACAACTAGCTAAGTATAGCATAAATAAATAAATAAAAACTATGGCTACTTGATTTTGGGGACATTTTTTGTTAATGTTTATTATTATTATTATTTATTTTATTTTGTTTTTACTGATAAAAACCGTGATTGTGATTTAAAATGCTATTTTAAAAATATCTAGGTTTGCTGTGCTTGTCTGTGACTTTGTTTGAACTGTGCTTGTCTGTGAAATTGTTGCACAATTTGGCCTAAAATGCTGTTATTATATATTAATATGTCCATAAAACTAAATAAATAAATAATAATAATTATTATTATTAAAATAAATGAATTATAAAAGTATTATTATTACTAAACAAAAATAAGAAATATAACAAAAGAATATTATTACTAACTAAATATTGAAATATACTACTAAATATTTTACATTATAACTATAACTTTATAAAACTAATATTCACGGGTGTCTTAATTTCTTCATTTTCAAGTGTTAGACCATCAAGCGACTTATTTTGAAAGAAAATTGCAGGGAGCCCTTAAAGCTTCTTGTTTGTTGATAAGTGCTTCTCATTACAAGTATGGAAACATGGTTGACGTGTGATGCGCTCACAAATGCACGTTAATACGATCCAAACCCAGATGCAGCGATGAAGGTCGTGTAGAGCAGTATTTTCTGCAGACAGAGACGCTCTGAGCTGCGGCAAACACTGGCGAATTATGAGCTGCTCGTGTGTAAATGAACACAGTGTTGCCCTTCACTCTGAAACACACAGCGCATATATTTCTATCATGACAACTTGCGGAAGATTTTAGCATGTTAATGGATATGACAATGTTATTGCTGCTGCAAAGCAAAGCAAGTACAGGAACTTGCTACTGCCAATACATAAGCCAATACGGTGCTGTGAGTATTAAGAAATACTGCTGCTGCACAAGTAGCATATAAAATAACCCGTAGCAGATCTATACAGGTGGAGCTAGGGAAGGTGGAGGGTCAATGCTCTAGTCAAATGCTCTAGTAAATGCTAAACAGCCATTTAAATGTAAAGCAGTAAGCTCATTGGCTGTGTATGCTACATGAACCAATCAGCTTGTGCCAAGTAGTTTAACGCTGTGAATATCATCAGTTTGCGTTAACGACCCATCATCCTGCGCCATCTAGAGTTTCATGACAGAACTTGGCATTTGTTTAATTAAATCACAGCTTAATCATGTAGCTCTAGCAGAAACTATGAGGTTTTAACAGATAGATACTTAAGGGGCTGATCGTTTCTGTCTGTGCCAGACTGTGCTAGTATTAGGGTTGAAAAGGGGTGGAAAATTTCCGGAAACTTTCCAAAAATCCCTGGAATATTCCAAAAAATCCTGGAAAGTTTCCAAAATTTCTGGAATATTTCCGAAACAACTTTTTGCAACCCTAGTTAGTATTCAGCTCACTAAACATGTTGACTAAATAAAGGTGACAGTCAACATACATTCTCTTAACCCAGGTTATTGTTCATTTATTACTATAGGTATTGTCTCCTCCTAAAGTATAAACATTGAGCCTTACGTGTTACATGGGGAAAAAATAATTTACAGAAGTGCAACCAAAAGACTTGTGGGGTAAGTGGTGTAAAACAAGGGTAAACTTTGGCAATATTTTTACAAGATGGAGTAACTTGATGGAATCTTTGGGTTTCTGAACTCGAGGAGTTTCTTCTCAACAGTTAAGCTAAACTTCAAGTTTTTGCCACACGTCAGCTATTTACTGTCAAACCCCAGATAAAGTAGTAAGATTTTGTAAAAGAATAAGAATAATATAATATAGCTGGATATAACGTAACATCCATTTTTGGCCCACTGCCCTCAATCAAGTTTGATTTTTGGCCCTTTGAGGTAAAAAGTTTGAAGAAAGTAGTAGAAAGATGCTGTGGGAACTCTATAAAAAAACACAGATCCAAACTTCATCACCAAAACTGAAGACAGATCGTACAATCAATTCATTTCAGTGCAATATTTGCTTCCTGTTGTGATCCAACACCCCCATTATTACGCTTAATATTTTGGCAACAAACCAAAATAGCCCCCAAAATTCACTCACAGCATCTGAGGTATTATCCTGCGCTTCTAAATTTATGATGCTAATTTTCACCTCATGGCGGCCAGAGCCGTCTGCCTCATCTAAATGAGGATCTCACTGTCTGCCAGTGAAGCTGTCATGGTGAAACAGTCGGGGAAAATGCATGCCTCAATGAGTCTTTGCATTCGTTTGATGTAACTGTAACATTTCAGGAGAACAACTTGAACAACATTCAGAAAGCAAAGCTTCAGAAACAGTCAAAAGTGCGACTGCATATGCACATATATCAGAAAGATCTCAAAAATCACATCAACTTACAGCTAAAACACTTGAGATAGCATGAGGAGTGCACTGCAGTCACACAAGCACGGACATGAACAATGCATGACATGATAAAACAATATAAAATCATATAAAAATCCAATATAGCTCATTTAGTTCATAATTTATATAGAAGCCGATCAAAAGAAGTTGACTGCAATCTCTGATCTGGTCAAACTTTCGCCTGGACTGTATAAGAAGCATTAAAATAAAACACTTTGTCTGCTAAAACTCTCATGTCTTTGTCTCAGTTATGACTATAAATTCATCTGTATAATCATTTCAGTGGCGTTCTTCATGCTGGTACAGCTTGAAATAAACTAAAATTAAATAAAATAAAAATTAAAGGGTAAAAAGTTACAGTACAAAACATCAAGTTACAACTGTCACCTATACCTGCCCATAATAATAATGACCAGGAGTCTATTTTTTATAAACCGACTTCATACATTTGTAAACTAAAAGGTTTTGTGTAAAAAGTATGAATGCACAAATGTTTGTTTTCTCTAACAGTGGTTTTAGCTATGTTTTTCAAACACACAGTTAAAAACCCTCTTAAATTAGACAAATTTAAGATTATGTATAATAACAGTAGATTTAACCGAAAGATTAGACTCTCTTCTCAATATAATGTCAGGTTGGGGCAAGTTGTCACGTGTTTTAATGTTAAAAATTATAATAATAAATAAATAAACTATTTGTTAGCTAAAACAACCATACATACTTGTATTTATTTATTATTCATATGCTTAGTGTCTTTTAAATATTTGCTGTTTTCACTCTTTGTCTTGTGTTTCAAGATTACTATTTCAGTTTTGCTGCAAAACATGCACTGCTCTTGTCACAAAAAGTTCAGTGTATGTTTTTATTAATGTGCTGGGCAACAACGCTGGAGATGTGCAATATGTTTTGATAAAAAATAATAATAATAATAATCCCACTCTAAAATATTCACCGGGATAAAAAAGTGCGACAGCTGACCTATAACTAAAAGGACTTGACCTACAATCTGCTTCACATCATGTTTATGAAAGCGATTAGAAAGTGTCGCCAAAGTTCACCACACTTTTAAAAGAGTGAGGTCTTCATACAGACACAGGCTGCATGAGTAAATATTTGATGATGATGTTGTATCCTAAGGCGTTGTCTACTGTAATGCACGCAACGCGACGCAACTGTTGCGCTTCATTATAATAAGCGAGGCTGTCCGTCGCGTCGCGTGGATGCACAGAGCGCCGCTGGTTCTTATTACAAAGACTCAACTTGCAGAATAACCAATAACACATTAAACAAATCCCAGACGCGGTCTTTTCTGGGCATACCGCACTTTTAAAAGCATGCAGCAGAGAAAACGCATTAGAGAGAGCTGTCAGACGCTCATTCCCTGACCTGTTTTTCAGCGGCTGGCTCTTCAGCTCGTAATACGTTTTAGGCTCCTCGTGAAATTCCTCTCCGACTTCAAAGTCGGCCACGATCCCCGATTCCGACTGCATTTTCAAAGCTGTCAACTTTCGTCAGCTGCCAGGTGGAAAATTATAAGTCAGTTCAGAGCCGTACTTTCAGACGCACGGAGTGTCAAGCTGTGCGCTCCAGTAGTGCGCTGGTTTCGTTTTGTAGTCCGTTAGGAGGGCTGTTCGACTGTGGCGAATGCAGCCAAATGAAGCTTGGAACTACAAATCCCAGGAATGACGACAGCTTTGTGTCAGCGTCTTTTCATTGGCTGGCACCGAAAAGGAGGCGTTACCCCTACGACAACATTTTGCAATGAACAGTAACATTTTACTTGTTCAGTTATCATGAACATTTTTTTTTTAATTGTTATTATTCACCGCGGATAATCGTTGTATTTTTATTTATTTATTTATTCTTCTTCTTATTCTTTTTTTAAATAAACGGAGCTGCTGTATGATTTTACTCTCTATGTAATTTTGTAAACAGTACAGCTCAATGTCCACGCGATGGGAGTATAATCAAATCAATGAGATAACATTATCACCTACTATTTGACTTAGTGTCTAACATTACTAATATTAGAGGTTTCAGTTATTCTTCTGTCCAAATTTGAAATAAGTAGATTCGATAGTTTAGTTTACAAACACTATTTCAGTTGGTACAGAAAGTTATTTTCAGACAAACCACTGAAGAGAAAGTTCATGATTACTGCACACCTTCTATATTCTATATATTTCTGGTCTTATATCAGTTCTACCTGAATCAGAATGAATGAATTCATTTATGCATGCATGCCTTGTGCGTATTTACTGTAACACGCACATAATTTGTAGCACAATAAAAAGTAAATTTATATAAAAGTATATTGTAATGCCATAAAAGTTTTACAGTAAGGATTATTGGTTTTAGCCTATTGCTATATGCTGGGTTCAGTTCTGTGTCCAGCTATCAGGGTGGACATGAAGTAACCAAGAGGTTAGCCTCAGCATTATAAAGTGACATTAAGCATTCAGCATTGTTATGCGACAGGGTTTAATTAAGAAACACTCTGTGTCAGACTAATATATTTTTTAGGGAAGTGACTCTTGCAGCGACCTTCATGACACAGGCAACCAATGTGATGTTCTTTAATAATCAATTAAATAAAACACAATCATTTACAATTGTTTAGTTATCTACATTATATAATACATAATTTTATATTACATTATATTTTATTTTATTTGTTTACTTACATGTCATGTGACCATTAACTAACATCAGTGAACATGTGAACGTGCTGTTCAAATCTTAAAATCTCAGGGGTATTTCAAGTAAATATTTTATGTCAAAAATGTAATTTACTGCCATTGTGTGAACATTATGTACTCATGCAATCAATTAAAAAAAAGTATCTGTATTGTGATTATGAATATTTAAAAGTGCAACGTAATCTAATTACAAATACTTACATTTTGGAGTCGTATCATGTAATCCAGATTATATTTAATAAGTTACAGCCAGCACTGAGAATCAATATTCTGAGCAACAAAACTGAATCTTTCAGATGTGAATTTGTACACTATCTTCTGTATGATTATTCAACATCTTTTGGCATCTGTCCTGTATTGAGTGCATGATGACTTCACTTTCTTATATCAGAGATTTGGCTTAGAGATCCTCATTAAAAACAGCTTTGGGGGCCAGACAAATGTTTTACGTTTTGGCAAAGTGGTGGTTTATTTGTATTAATCTCATTTGTGCATTATAGGATTAGCTTAAGCTCCAGTGACAGTTATATCTAGGTGTAGACCTTCATACTTTTTTATTTCTATCTAAAAATCATATGTTTTTGTACAACTGAAATCATCATTATAATGCTTAATTGCAATTATGCAGTGGGTTTCCCTAGCTATATGCTTGTGTGATTTTAGCTTCCGGTTGGAGTGAACATTGAGCTCGTCACTCACTGCAGATGGTGTTTGTGTGTTGTGGGTGGAGAGTGATATATAGGGAAGGGGGATCCCATGGGCATTTACACAGTGGGCACTGAGAAGATACAAATAAACCTGGCCCTTTGTTCAGATGTTTGGGATATTGTTGTCAAACCCAAAATCCTGAGCCTCTATCCAATTCAGTTTGGCTGTACATGGAAACCTTTCAGCAGTTGTGTACTATACATGAAGAGTAATGACTACGAATTACAGTTGCTGAAAGAAGAGCCGAGGCATCACATTTGGAGAGGAGGCGCCTTGTCTATAGTTCAATAATGCCAATGTATCTTCACGTAGTGTGCAGCCTGAGTTTTATTTAATTATCGTCAAAAAGATTTTATAATTTACCACTCATGATCACAACTTTAGTCAAGTCACTAATATGTTCGATCTAAATGTGATTTGAGACATTTTGGATTACATGGATTAGTGCATGATACGCATGTCATGTATAAATAATTACTAGCCTAATAATATGTCAATACACACAAAACAGGCTGATAGTATGCTTAGTTCAGTGTTATTATTCAGTAGGCTTGCTTATGTTAACATGTAAAAGTGTTTGAATGACTTTGCTAATTAATCAGCACATATCCCAAGTTATTATATTTCAAAGAATGATTAATTAAATGATTAACTGAATCTGAATGACTAATTGAATTAATTAACGCATATATAAGACATTCGTCATAGCTAACAAAAATATGTTCTAAAAATGTTTTGCCAGTGTTCTCATTAAGTTATGACAATGTTAGGTTACACTTTATTTTAAGGTGTCCTTGTTACAGTGTAATTATACATTTATATGTTAGGGTTTGGTTTAGTGTTACCTGCATGTAATTATGCATAATTAAGTGTTATTATAATAGTAAGTAGCCTACATGTAACATGTGTAACAAGGACACCTTAAAATAAAGTGTTATCAAATGTTACTTTTGAATGTTCTCTGAATGCTCAAACCATCCATATATATATATATATATTTGTGTTATGCAAATGTTAAGGGAACATTCCATTTTATCATTTTACTTATATGGACTAATATGGACTAACCCAACTGTTGGGTTAAATATTTAACCTAGCACTTGGGTTAGTTTATATTTGACCCAAAGTTGGGTTGAAACAACTGAGCATTTTACTTTTGAATGTTCTCTGAATGTTCTGAAACAAGTAGTAAGCATTAGACAAACAACAACTATAACGTTTCAGAAAAGTTCCATGAACAATGCTTAAATAACGTTGTGGCAACGTTTTGAGAACATTATATTAAAGACCAGATAACTTTGAATGAACATTCTATTAACGTTACTGGAAGAATGTTTGTTCATAACTTTGAGAGAAACAGAACGTTAGCCAAAGTTCTCAGAATGTTAGCTGGAATTAGAATTAGGCTACCTACTCTTTTTTCACTGTATTTCGTAAGGTGCGGTCACATTCATTGCACAATTTCGTGTTCAGAAGGGTCTATTGTCCATTGTAGCGCATTGCTCATAAGTCACTTTCAAACCAAAGCTGATTTCTAATGGTCAGCGCAGAATTTGTGTGACCAGCTTGAACATGAGCGAAATTTCCGTGGGCCCTCACGCCAAACTCACAAACGTGCAAGTTCGGACTGGATTTTTGCCGCAAAATTTTGCCGAGCAACGATAAACAGCGTCGGGGAAAGTTACCTTTAAAAGTCTCTTGTAAATTAAAAAGTAATGCGTTACTTTACTAGTTACTTGAAAAAAGTAATCTGATTACGTAACTCGCGTAACCCCCAACACTGAGGATAAATATACCGCACCTTTAGCGCACTGATCGAACGAATCAGTGAATCGAGTCATTTAATTTAAACGATTCATCGAATTAATTATCACGTGTTCTATAATATTACAATCGAATATCGCGAATTCGAAATCCACTCTATTTCCCGGCAGCATCAGTGTGAGGATCTGTAATAGCGAGCTGTGTGTGTGTGTGTGTGTGTGTGTGTGTGTGATTATCACGTGTTCTATAATATTACAATCGAATATCGCGAATTCGAAATCCACTCTATTTCCCGGCAGCATCAGTGTGAGGATCTGTAATAGCGAGCTGTGTGTGTGTGTGTGTGTGTGTGTGTGTGTGTGTGTGTTGTCAGTGAGCGGAGGGCGTGTGTAGGGGATCCACACACACACACACACACACACACACACACACACAATAGCCTACTATGGATATGAGTGTGTGAGTGTGTGCAGATAACGGCATGGCCCCGGTCTGTGTCTTTGTAGCCGGTAAGGGGAAGGCGTGGTGAGTGTCTGATCACAGAAGCAACTGATGAGGGACCGAAGCAGATGCGGCGGTACAGCCGACAGCGAGCGTGTGAACTGAACGGAAACGCCCTTTTTTAATAGACAGAGGTAAGATGTATTCGCTCGTGTATTACTCAAATGACACGCTTCTGAATTATTTGCCGTTTTTCGTCTGTTATTCGGCTTTGACAACAGGCTGCACCGGAGCACGTGAAACACGACAGATTAATGGGGAGATGTTCATGGTTTATTATTTTGAATGAACAGGGCAGTTATTCGCATTTATTCAGCAATTTGTTCAGGTGGGATCTGTGCTTGACCATTCATTTCAGCATTGATAAGAACATATTAATTTATTAATTTCATACGGCCACTATGTCCTGTTAAAGCATAGGCCTATTTACATTACAAGACAGTTCACTAGGGTTTACCACCAGTGTGGCTAGTTCTTCTCTGGTTATCTGTTTCTGAACATAGACAGTATTGGGTCACATCACAGACATAGTGGTTTGTGAAATTAATATTTCCTCTTTGATGAGGGCACAGGAAATTACATGAGATGATCATTAAGTAAATATAGGCTGCATTGCATAGACCTATATAGCCTAAGCAGATTTGTATTGGTTACCACTTTACTTGTGCTAGGCTACTGTGTTCTTTTATATAAAATTACACTCAAACTGGGATTAAACTATTAATTGTCAAGTCTGTTTGTGATTCTGTTCGTGAACACAAGAATGTTAGCTGCAAGCTTAGTGATTTATGATAGAATTTGTATTTTTCCAACCCAAAATAGAAATGCATGATGACATTTGTGCAAAATGATATTACGTTGCTCCTTGCACTTTTTGCGACACTTTCAAAGTGAAATTTTCCAGTGAAGTGTTGAGTTTTAACAGATGAACATCAATCTGGCAACTTTTTAATATGTTGGTTGTTGTATGTATCGCAGAATGCTAAAAGGTTAATGCTCTTTAGCAGTTTAAAAGATTGTACTACCTAAACCAAGCCCTACTCTAAACTTAAGCAATACTGTTAACAAAAGTAAACATGAGATAAAAAGGCATTTGCTGAAGCTACCATGCTATTTAAGTGTTTGAGCTCTTTTATCGTGACTTATGTTTAACGGGACTCGCACTCGAGTGTGCAGTGCTGTACCAGGTGCGCTACCGAACAAGTTTACTATGTCAGAAAAGCCATACATATGGAACTGATTATCTGATGCAAACATCAAAACGTATTAATTTACACATTATGCACTATAAAGGTGTTTTGAGGTCATAAAATATTATGTGCAAGGAACCACCAAAAATATGTGTTTATTAATTGATAATCTGCCCTGTAATCATAATTTGTGTGAACATGATTGAAACTTGTTGGTGTTTTACTGCCTCTAGTGTTCATTTCCGCTGGAAACTGCAGTGAATTGTATGTATAGGTGCATTTCTGGAGTTTAGGTAGAGGCCTGTTTTGTCAATGAGCCAATGTTGTTATGTTTTGGGTGACCTGTTCCTTTTTAGAAACTAATATAATAACCTTTGTCTTGTCTTGTTATTTCTAAGGTCAGTGTACAGTTTCTGTGTACAGTCTATATAGTTTCTTTACCTTTCTCAATTTAACTTTGTTTATTAGCTTCAGAATTTGGAGGTAATTTGGGGAGCAGATGGGGCACTCATGTTTGCAGGACACTAGCTCATTCATATTCGAAGTCTTACCTTAAAGTAAAATAAGGTCGGACGGCTGGAGGAATATTTGCATCGCTGCATTTGCATGCCATGCTGTTGGCGCTCCAAAAAGGGGCGATGCTTTCTAAAAGCATATGAAATCATGCTGTTATGATTTTTTAAATATGCTACAAATTCCCAAAACCATGGACTGGAAAATTAGCAGCTGCACCAATAGCACTGCACAAACCTAATGAGACATACATTTACATTGACACATTTGGCAGACACTTTTATACAAAGAAACTTAGATTGCATTAAAGGTGCACGGTTTTATCAGTTATTTCTTTCCTTGGGAATCAAACCCATGACCTTGGCGTTGCTAGCACTATGATCTGTTGTTTGAGCTGCAGGACAGTCTTAAAAACGCCAAAAAATAAAGAGCAAAAACTTTACTTTATATCACAGCCGTGGCATGAACCATGATTTGCTACTTGCTAATGCTAATGCTAGAGGCAGCCATTATTAGCGGTATAGGAGACATTCTCATCGTAGAGAGTACAGTGATTTGGATATACTGTGAGTGCACCAATATTTTATGTCTGTTTTCATGTAACAAAATGGGTGTAAATGTAAAGCATTTCAAAAATAGTTTGCTTTTATCTTTGTAAATTTTTTCAAATGTCGGCACCCCTATTGTCTATCTCTGATGTATAACTTTTATAACATGTTCTAATAAAAAAAGAGTTAAAAAAATAGTATTTTTATGGTCTCAAAATTGGACATAAACAATAATGGGACCTATAAAAATCCCCATTAGTACATTATACCTGTATGCCCCTTCACCTGTTGTTATAGCTTTTTTGTTTCCCTCATATCTCTCAGGAAAAGTCTCTTTGACGTATAGCTTGTCAGCCTTGTAAACAGGAACTGGTAGTTAAAGAAGAGTCTTTGGATGTGGAAATAAGCTGCAAGCGTCGTTTCTGTGAGAAGCAACTGCAGGAATTCATGTTCAGGAAGCCCTGTCACAAACAGACAGCAACTCATTTGAAACACTAAATTAGAGAAGATAGCGCTCATTGTTTCTCATTGCAAGCCAGTGGAAGTGACAGTGTTTTTTTTCTGTGACAGTACATTATCACATCCTTTTCACTAGTAGCACATCTTCCTGTAAAGTGTTTACTTTTCGCGCGGCTTGCGTTCAAGGTGCTTTTAAGTACAAATTTAGTTAAAAGAGTAGATGACCTGGTGTCGGAGCTTATTTTTAGTTCAGTGTCGTTTCTCCTTTCCATCTTATGAAAGCTGTGCTTCTCTCAGCTCAGCTGGCCGTTTGGAGCCTCTGAGTTTCATAGTCTGCACAGACAGAGGCTCCTGATAGTCATAAGGATTTTCACAAAACTGCTAAGAAATATCAAAGTCATATTTCACTCTAAAATCAAAAGAAAAAGTTATATTTTGCAACAACGGATCAGGAAAGGAACCACTGACCTATAAATGAGAAGACTGCCATTATTCACACATTTAAATATTAGAATAAATGTTTCAGAGTTCTTTACAATCAGTCTGTTGATCCAGTTCACAAATTTGATTTACGCTTAATTTGTTTACAAATTAGATTGATTCAAGTTTTGTATGACATGAACTACCTTTCAAAAGTTTGGGGGTCAGTAATATTTGTACAATTTTAAAAAATTTTAAAAGAAAAAAAAATTTTTTTTTTCAAAGAAATCTCTTATCAAGTCTGCATTAATTTAATAAAAAAAAAAGTTATATTGTGAAATATGTTTTAAAATGTAATTTCTATGACGTCAAAGCTGATTTTCAGCATCATGACTCCAGTCTTCAGTGTCACATGATTCTTCAGAAATCATAATAATATGCTGCTTTGATGCTCAAGAAACATTTCTGATTATTATCAGTTGAAAACAGTTCTGCTGCTTTATATTTTTATTCTTTGATGAATAGAAAGTTCAACAGAACAGCTTTTATTTGAAATAGAAATCTTTTGTTACATTATAAATATCTTTACTGTCGTTTTAATGCGTCCTTGATGCATAAAATAAATAAATAAATCAATTCTGACCCGAACGTTTTAGCGGTAAAAAAGAATTGCAAATGTTCTTAATTATAATACAAATAATACAAAACAAACAAATGAACTTTAAAGGTTCTAAAATAGGCTTAATTTTCTTTATGCAAAATTTTATTTATTTATTTGGTTGTTTGTTTTATTTTATTTAAAATTTTGAGTTAAAATATTTCCCACATGTGATAATCACTATTTCACAGAGCCTAAAAACCAGTTCCAAACCCAAAGCACTTTGTTCCCAGTTCCCATGTGGATAATCTCACGCCTGCAAGAGACCTCAGAAGAAAAGGCTGGTGTTTGGAAGAAACATCTGATAATCAGATCAGCTTTTGGTTTTAAATCATTGTTGTAGTGCCACTGACCTTCAGAATACAGAATAAACTCTGTTTCTAGCAGCTTCTGTTTAGACTATGAACTGCAGGTGGATTTATTGATGTCCCTGAGGGTTGCAAACATACGCAATCTCTTGCCCAAGCAGCTGGCAGACAACCAGCTCTAATCACCCATAGGATATGAGCTGCCGGCGGGACAGTGTGTGTGTGTGTGTGTGTGTGTGTGTGATCAGTCTAGAGCTTGATCCTATGATGTGATATCGACCTCTATTGTTGAGAGAAACTATGGTCTAACCTCCCGTATCTGTATGAGGACCAGTACTGTGGAGCATTAGTGGATTTTTACACCAGCTGAGGATCTCACCGCTAGTGTCTGCTGAGTCTTATTGAGTCTCAATATAAAGACTTTATGTCCTTATTAAAATATATCAACATTTTATGGGCATGTTAAATGAATCAGATTTTACAAGACTGTAGCCTAACATTCAATAGCTGTGCTCCAAAACCTAGCGAGCAGCTTGCTGTCTTCTGCCTGCATACACTGGGAAGAAAAATTGTAGCAGAAATAATTTTCACTTAGAGTTTGCTAGTTATTTTTACAAACAATCACAAAGAAATGTAAAGTAACACATTCAAACATTAAATCTTTGTGGACAAAACTGAAAGAGTACTTCCTTGTAAAATGCACTTCAGTACTCAGTTTTATTTATAATTGTGATTTTTTTTTTTTTTTTACTGTGTATGCAGCTGCTGTCTAATAGGCAGCATCAGAATTGTTATTATAAAACAGATAGTTCCGGTCCTTGATTCTGATTGGCTGAGCCACGTTCGAAGCTGTTGTAAATTACTCTACAAACATACACCTTTGTTTACTTCTGTGTGTTGCTCTATCACTTTGTTGCAACCACAACTGTTTCTGAGGAACTACATTGTTTGGTGGAAGAATACTGTTTTTATTAATAGGTTTTATAACAACGTCCCTTATCTGTTATAAATTCACTGTAAACCACGGCTTCACGGGGCTTATTGCTTTATTGAACTTCATAAGTGACTGATACACTCTAGTAGCAACTCTCTTAAATACTCAATGAATCAAAATGAATTGTAACTTTTTATATACATATTGTTTGACTTGGACTGTGCAAGCCTATACCAGTTTTTGTCTAATAAAATTATCTCCAGATTGAGAATTTTCCTCACCTTAATGCTAATAGCATTAGCAAACATACAGTGGGTACGGAAAGTATTCAGACCCCATTAAATTTTTCACTCTTTGTTATATTGCAGCCATTTGCTAAAATCATTTAAGTTAATTTTTTTTCCTCATTAATGTACACACAGCACCCCACATTGACAGAAAAACACAGAATCGTTGACATTTTTGCAGATTTATTAAAAAAGAAAAACTGAAATATCACATGGTCCTA
>NW_015547816.1:92881-99324 GCF_001515605.1 Sinocyclocheilus anshuiensis | reverse complement strand
GCAAATGGCTGCAATATAACAAAGAGTGAAAAATTGAAGGGGGTCTGAATACTTTCCGTACCCACTGTAATTAGCATTATCAAGAAGTTAATACGTTTTTTTAATTTTTTTATCATTGATATACTTACAGGTTTGGTAATATTTTAAATATAATTTTATTTCTACATTTTCTGTTTTCACTTTAATTTTAATTAGACATTTAGTATTTTGTTGTGTATTTTAGTCATATTAGTTTTTATGTATATAGTTTTCATTCATTTTTATTTATTCGCGTCAGTTTATTTGGTTTAATTTATCTTAGTACTTGAAGTTAAACTAAACCAAAATGAGAAACATTGCCTTGGTTTATTTTACACATAGTGAAATAAAATCAGTGTTCAATTTAGTGTTTGTGTGTGTGTGTGTGTTTGTGTGTATATATATATTTATCATTGATATACTTACAGGTTTGGTAATATTTTAAATATAATTTTATTTCTACATTTTCTGTTTTCACTTTAATTTTAATTAGACATTTAGTATTTTGTTGTGTATTTTAGTCATATTAGTTTTTATGTATATAGTTTTCATTCATTTTTATTTATTCGCGTCAGTTTATTTGGTTTAATTTATCTTAGTACTTGAAGTTAAACTAAACCAAAATGAGAAACATTGCCTTGGTTTATTTTACACAAAGTGAAATAAAATCAGTGTTCAATTTAGTGTTTGTGTGTGTGTGTGTGTTTGTGTATATATATATCTATTCCTGTTTTAAAAGGAAATACTGCATGCCAAAACAAGAAAGAAAACTGTTCATCAAGCCAGTCATGAGGTGTATAACAGTCACTCACATGCATGCACAAATACTAAATAATAAACAATAATTGTTTTCAAAAGAGTCTGCAGTTATGTTGCAAAGCTATAAATCTCTAATGAGCTCCATTTTTATTAGATACTTTGCAGCACTTCATGAAATACACAGCGTTTGTAATTGACATTTCTCTCAGTTCTTGAACGATTTATTTCATTGATTGTGAACACTGCAGTACTGCCTTAGAATATGGGTAGAAATGGACTGTCTAGGTTCTGGACAACCTGATCTCATGAGTATTTGTTTTCATGTAAATCTGAAAATGTATCAAAAAATAGGTGAAACATCACCATGAAAGCGCCAACCTTAACTTAACACTAGAAATTATATAAAAACATACAAATAAGTTTGTACAAATTTGCATTTTTCGTAAAATACTTTAGAAGTTGTCATTAAAATGTGTTGGTTTTTGAACAGAGCTATTGTAAATGCAACCAGCATATATGAAGGCTATAACATACAAATATAAGAAAAAACAAACAATATAATGCTGTAAAATACATTAGCACTACAAACTTCCATGTTGATCCACCAATCACAGGTTTCATAGATGCTTCTGGCACATTTCCAGCGGTGCTGCCTTAATTCCCCAACAATGGCACCATGGCCCATTGGAGTAATGCAATATTAACCATGCAAGTTCAGAGTCCTGCTGAAAAGTACATCTGTTGTGCCTTTGATTGAGCCTCTTAACCCCTAAACAGCCTCTCAGGGGACGTTATAACTCAGCGCCTGACTGTGGCCACACCACAAAACCAGCAGTGTGCAGTTTGCCAGAAAGAAACCAGCTCAAAGCAGTGGCTCCATCTCAATATATAATGAGCTGACTTGATGTCTACTGCCTGCATGGACAGATGTCTACATCCACAGCAAAAAGTGATTTAAAAAGGGCAGGATGCATAATTATCTGGATAGGTCTTGGTATTTAAATTTCTTAGATTTTTGTTTGCTTGTACCAAAATCGCTGCCAGGATTTTAGGGTGTTGTGGGTGGTTGCCATTGCATTGTTATGTGGTTGCTAGGGTGTTGTGGGCGGTTGCTTACTGGCGCACCACCAAGTCTCTATGATATTTTGGTCTGTAGAAATGGATCCGATCCCTCCCTCAATGTATGTCTATGGGATTTTTTTTTACAGATGTATCATCTGGCAGGTTAAAAAAATTCAGATAGCTTAGTAAAGTTGTCCTCTCTTCAGTAAGCCACACTTCCTGAGGTATCATTAATGACAGTTTTGAGATAGACAGCAAAAAAGTATTTTCCTCTTGAAAAACAAGTGTGCTTAATTGTACTGAATGTGCACTTTGTAGTGTACTTCAAATCCTAAAAGTATATATAAAAAAAAAACTACTTGCAGATAATATAATATTAATGAAATAAAAAGGCTACTTAAGTTTACTTAAATTATTTTTTTCTCTGACAGTCTTTGACGGTTCTTGTAAAGCCGTTCTTGTAAACGAATTTGACGAAGAGCGTGTCAAAATGGATGTTAGACTATAACTCCGCAACGCTTCGGCTTATTGTGACGAAACTTGGTATAACAAGCATGACCTGTGGGCGATTGCACAGTTTCAGCACAGTGCCACCTACTGGTCAAGATATATGAAAGATTTGCAGACTTTTTAGAACTGTTTGGCCAGAAAACATAAGAGTGATCTCTTTAGATTCAGTGCGCAATACCGTGTTGAACGATACCAAATTTAACCATGTCAGCCATTTTGGGTGACGGTCATTTTGAATTTTGTGAAAAATACTGTATTTTGTGAACGCATTGGTGTATCATTATGAAACTTGATAGGACCAGTCCCTGAATCAACCTATGAAGTTTTGGGTCAGCGCCACCTAGTGGTCATAAGATATATAAGATATTTTACTAATACAGCTTTTGTGAATTTTTGGGATGGCCATGATTCTCACCTGTTCCCCGGGTCCTAGAGAATCCATTTCGACAGATGGCCATATTGTCTGTCAGCTATTTTGATTTAGGTCAAAAATCTACTTTTTCTAACTCGTCCTAGATTGTTTGTCTGATCTTCACCAAATTTGAAACAGATCAGCATCAGACCATGCTGGCGAAAAGTTATTAAACGTTTTATGCAACCTCAAACCGTTTTCGTTTAACTCGTCAAATTTGATGACGTGATACCAAACTGGATATGAGGCTGTATTTCTGCAACACTTTGGCATATTAACACCACACTTTATGTATTTCATTGTCACCCAACACTGACCTCATCTGATCAATTTAGTGGCAGCTCCACCTATTGGTCAAAAGTGATAAGCAATTATATCACATTACAAGTGATTGTATTTATGGGTTTTCATTCATTTTGATTAAAATCATCAACGACTATTTTTTATTTTTTCAATTGGCTCCTCTTTTTGCCTCTGTTGTGCATGACACATTAATTTGCTGCTTGCAGCTGTATGTTAGTTCACATTTAATGCTTGTCAGCACATGCATCAGTATATTTTAACCATATTACAATGATAGTAGACGCAATTATGAAATTACATGTAGATGTCCTACTTAAGAGGGTCGAAAAAGCACTTGTAAGTTCAGCTAATTGCTTTTAATATGAATTTAAACTGTAATACACTGTAATCAGTGGTGTGCGGTGGTGTTTTAAAATCAGGAGGCAGTTATATATACTGTATGTATATATATATATATATATAATTCATGTCCTTGTTACACTTAATGTTTACACTAAGTGCAAATAGCTATAGATTCTATTTACACCTGGCAGGATTTTCTGCTATTTATACTACTTATTGCAGATAGATGCAATTATCTGCACCTCAGTATTGTAGTTCATTATAAAACAGTATGCAATAATAACAATAACAACGAAGTGATATCTGATTTGAAAAAGTAGAAAAAAAAGTTAGGCAAAACACGATTCGAACCCCGGTCGATTGCGTCAAAAACGACTTCAACACGTACTTTCCCATCTGCGCCACTGCAGCTGTTATTAGACGATAGTCTTTTGTAATGCTTTGTAATCACACGTTGATGGGCGCAGTAAGTGTAAATAGCCTCTGCCAACAAGGCGGGCTATTTGCACTTGTAAATAGACACTCCGTTTTTTATTTGTGAACTGATGTTCAGCTGTTCTTTTTAATAGTCAACTTATTTTTGGGTCATCGTCATAAAAGCCCTGTAAACTTTGTCACAGGCACAAAGATACATCTTTCATTTCATCACGCTGAATGCTCACTAAAAACTGACACAGTCATCACATTTTCAAGTCATTTCATGTTTCATTTTGATGTGACACAAAGCAGTGATATCTAAGCAGGAAAGTTGTTTACTTACTTTATAATTAGTCAATAACGCTAACATCATTTTCTTCATTCAGTCCTAGAGCTCGCATGAAAACAAGAGGCGGGATTTAGACACTGCCTCCCTTGCCTCCTCGGAGGAAACGCCCCTGACTGTAATTTATGTTAATTTAATTGCAATTAACATGCAGTTTAGTGTCTGAAAACATTACATTCAGTTTGTAAACGATATATTCTTACTTAAGGGCTTACCAGGGCTCACTAGGTACGAGGCACATTATCTTTCTACTGACGGGCAGCATGTCTAGGCTTGGTGTTGCAGCTCAGCAGCTGTAAAAGGCTGCACATGTGCACAGATCCACTGTCAGCACAGGTGACAGATGTGCTGTGCTCTTGAATTGGTGACAAGCGTGTCGTGGGTTCATTTACAGCTTGAGTGGTTTCTGTCTCCTCCCACGGGCTCTGCTGCGTCCACTGCAGAACTAGTGCTCTTCCTCTGTCAGATCTCTGCATGATGGAGCAGTTCCTCTCCGATGCGAGACCAGCATCAGCCGAGTTTCAACAATGAGATCACAACTGAAAATAAACACTTACTGAAAATAAACAACTTACCAACGCTAAAGCCTTAGCATACTAATTTTAGTTTAACCATTACCAGATATTCCCATGGCAAATTCCACCAAAGTGTCTCAGTTTCTATGGTTACTAATGAATGAATGAAATAGATTCTGAAGCTTCATATACTTTGATCAGTTTGGTGTAATGGTAGATACGGTTAAGGTTTTCATAGTTTAAGGTTAAGGTAGTCATCTTTTACACTTGGTTGACATTTGGTTGTACAGTATGTATCGTTTATTATTAGATATTTAATTGTACATACTCATTTCAAAGCTCAGTTGCTCATGTTCATCACTTTTATTTACATTACCTGCTGTCATCTAATGCTCACTTAAAAGTAATCTTTAAAAAAATACTAATTTAATAACAATGTTAAATGTAATATTTAGGAGATCTCTAAAGGAAAATCCATTTTTCATTCTTGTAATGTTGTGATGATTAGTGTGACGTTTACTTGTAGTATTTGAAGTGAATGCTTTTTTAAAATGGTATTTATTTATTTGTTTATTTTAATTTTAGTTTTTAGAGTAAAAAAAAATAAACAATTTTAATTGCGACAAAATAGCATGCATTTATAGACGCAGTTATCGGCCATAACATGACAATAATTATCGCCAAGAATTTAAATATCGATACATCCCAGTTTTGTTATTAAAACTATTCAAATAGCTTTCATGAATTGAAATAAAGCTGAAATAAAATTATATATTGTTATATATAATTATATATGTTGCATGCTGAAATAAATTTACTTTAAATCGCTAAAATTGTTACAATAAAAACGCAAATTAAAATAAAGCCATATAGTATATCCAACACTGAATGGAGGGTCAGAGGTCATGATCGAGCACTTGGGGAAACCAAAGCAGTGTTAATATCGGCCTAGAGAGAGAGAGAGAGAGAGAGAGAGAGAGAGAGAGAGAGAGCGAGCGGGGTTAAGAGAAAGGAGTGCCACACACACAAGCTCACACACTATGAACCATTGGTTTTGCGGTAAACATGAGGTGCACAAGCGCTTGATTGTTTGAGAGCGTGTCCTGTGTGAATGAGATTGTTTACAGGGATGTAGACTGACAGGAAGACGTTGTATTGGTCAGACGGAAAGTTTTCTGTTGTTTTAAAGCAGAGACTTGATAACCGTTGCAACTGGCTGTCATCACAACGTGCATCTGTGCCGTGAGTTCATGACCTGGAAAAAACATCCGTGAAAAGATGAACTGAGGGTTAGGTATATTTTTAAAGGGGTCATATGATGCGATTTCAAGTTTTCCTTTCTCTTTGGAGTGTTACAAGCTGATTGTGCATAGATAAGATCCCTGAAGTTGCAAAGACTAAAGTCTCAAATCCAAAGAGATATTCTTTATCAAAGTTAAGACTCTGCCACACCCCCCTAAAACGGCTCGTTCTAACACGCCCCCACATATCTACCTCACTATGTGGAAACATTAGCATAATGCCGCCCAAATGTTAACGCAAAAAAAGAAGGCGTGGTTTCAGTAACCGCAGTTAGTGTTGAAGCAGCCATGTCAGGGAGACGCTGTGTGTTTCTAGGCGAAAGCAAAAGCACTTTATTTGGCCTTCCGAAAGTAGATGCATTTAGGAATCTTTAAGATTACTTACAACAGAACAGCAAAGCATTTTATGGACGACCGTTTCGTGAAACTAGGAGAGGAGGTAATTCTGACTTTGCTAT
>NW_015547816.1:92580-92850 GCF_001515605.1 Sinocyclocheilus anshuiensis | reverse complement strand
CGGGGCATAGAGGACCTACAATAATGTACAGTATTTGAAAAATAATGTGTTTTTTGAACATTAAAGCATGTCAACATATTCTGTTACACCAAATACACAAAATAATGATCTTTAAAAAAGCATCATATGACCCCTTTAAAATAAAGGAAACTAAATGTTTTTCATTACGCTCACTTCCATTAGTGATTCAGTCAGAACCAGTGCTATTTGTGACCCTGGACCACAAAACCAGTCATAAGGGTCAATTTTTCGAAATTGAGATGTATACAT
>NW_015547816.1:71147-92224 GCF_001515605.1 Sinocyclocheilus anshuiensis | reverse complement strand
GGTTATTGCTAAAAATATACCCCAGCGACTTAAGACTGCTTTTGTGCTCCAGGGTCACATTTTAGTTTTAACTGAGATACTAGTATAGTTTTTATTAATGTTTTTGGTTAGTTAGTTTATATTTTCTATATTAATTTTAATTAAAGTTTTACTAATTTTTATTTATTTTTTTTTTAAATATGCCAACATTTTTATTTCAGTTTTAGTCATTTTAATTCGTTAAATACGTTTAATAAGTTAAACTAAATGAAAATAGGAGATGTTGTCTTGGCAACTAGCTGAAATAAAATAAGTTAATAAGTTTATTTATATATATATATATATATATATATATCATTTTATTTCAGATAATATTTTATTTCAAGTAATGTTAATGACAGATGTTTAAAAAATGCATTAAAATTATTTTGTTTAAATGGTACTTTAAATAATAACAAAAATAAAATTAAAATGTAATATAAATCAAGTAATAAATAATGAAATAAAAACAAACAAAACAATATTATTTTTGGTAACATTTAAAAAAAAAGTATTTTAGCTTAGTATATAGTTCCCACAAAAGTAGTAAACGAATAATTAATGGGTTTATTAATGAGCTGTAATCATTAATCAGAATCAAAGTTAAATATTGTTTCTTTGAATTTATGTATTTATTTGTATATATATTTTTTCTATTCCCATCCGTATACATTGATCTAGAGATTAGTAATTGTTTCGTATTTAATTAAACTATGTAGTAGCTTTCTATGTAATTTCTTGAAATCTTGAATACTACTGCATGTTGATTTACATAACATTTACAGTAAAAAAACACTATATTTGGACGGTGGAACTGATAATGTTAGATATGCATTTATCCTTGATCTTTAGACTGATTTGGACTAAAGAAGGGTCTGTTCAGAGCATCAGAAGAGCATGTGACAGAACGCTGCGTCTCTGCTCGTATCCAGACTGTGACACAAGTGCTGTTCAATTATTCATCACATATAAACAGAGTAAACAGAGATAAGCTGAACACAGACTGGGACGGGGTTTGATAACGGCTCCCTCTTGAGTTCACTCAGACATGATATCCAGCACTGATCTAACACTGAACCCACGCGAGGCCTGCAGAGATGCGTCTCTGTGCCGGCAGATTCCTGGAATCGTTCTGAATGCAGTGGCCACCAGAATGGAGTCTTGCGGTGCGGAGATGAATTTTCTGGGTGTTTTATCTGTTTTGTCGTGGTAAGGCATAACAGCGTAATTCAGTGACCGAAGTCCTTGATATACTGAAGCATTTTGTTTTGCAGAGACGTTATGGTGCCATGTTTAGTATCATTTGCTCTCTTCATATCTTGTCATTGAAGGATTTTATGCAAATATTTAAAGTGAGGTACCCTGATATCTCACACACCATAAACTAATTGTACTGAATGTGCACTTGTAGTGTACTTCAAATCTTAAAAAGTGTATTTAAAAAAGTACTTGCAGATAATATAATATTAATGAAATAAAAGGTCACTTAAGTGAATTAAAGACAGACACTTTCATTACACTTTCTTAACACACTTAAGTACACTTTGTAGTAATGTGTTTAAAAAGAGCACTTATAGAAATAATGCACTTTAAAGGAATTCTTAAGTGTGAACTTAATGTAATGTTTTCAGACACTTGTTAATTGCAATTAAATGAAAATGTGTTAAAGACTGAATTTATATTAAAATCAAATAGCTGGATTTTAGAGTTTTTGTCATGGATGATGGCTGTGACCATTTTTGACTTGAATATTGATATTGAAATATGGTTAAAGTGAAGTGCTGAATGCAGTGACAAGCATTCATAATTAACTAAAATATTCTTTAATGTAATTTCTATTGAAACTTTTATGTCGTGTATTGAAATATATTTGTAATTACACATTTGTAATGATGAAGTTGCAATTTTTGTACATGTAAAATATATGAACTTTAAATGTAATATTGAAAAACACAGCAGTTAAAATGATAGTCAATTACTTTATAAGTGTACTTTAAATATGACAAAAGGTTTAAAAAATAATGATTTAAAATGTACTTTACAACTTTTAAATTGACATGATTACAAAGTGCACTTAAGTGTGTTAAGAAACATTGTAATGAAAGTGAACACTTTTTAAGTGCACTTATGTAGCTTTTATTTCATTCATATTTTATTAATCATTTCATTCATATTTTTTAAATATACTTTTAAGACGCACTTTTTAACAAGAGAAAACAAGAATTTTCAGTTAAAAAATCCAGTTGCCTTTTAGTCGTAGTTTTAATGTGCAACTGAACCAGCCTGAAACAATGTTTTGAACATTTGTAAGCTACATTTATGATAGAGCCGGTGTCAGATTTTACTGCTGTTGCAACATCTATCTATCTATCTATAACTAATACATTTTTAAAGAAATTAATTTCATTTTTTTTCTGTTGTGATAATATTCTACTGTTTTTACTGTATTTTTGGAGTTGATCGTTCAGTTAGTATATATTGTTTCATTTGCAAATCGCAATAGATTTTACACCATGGCAGGCAGATGACAGGGCAGCATTGACTTGTTTTAACGTTGTGTAAATTGAATGTGAAATGCTCTGCCTTCTGCTGGCAGCACATGCAATTACAACATGCAGAGATGCTTGACAGCATATAAGCTCTGAGCCGCTTATAAATAGCAGATTGCAATGTCATAGATAAACATCTAATATCTGTCATGGCAAATATCATCCACGCTTTCAAAACCCTCGCAGGTTTATCTTCACAACCACCGGGTTTTATTTGAACGCGCTCACTATGTCGAGTGGTTTCAAGCTGTCCTGAATCATATTTTTATGCCTGCCGAAAACCAATAAAGATGCAGTGGCTGAAGTGGAGAGATGAAAGTTATTACCAAAATAGATTTTCTGCTTGCCCCTCATTTGCTTCAAAGAATATATAATGACCCGGACCATTTTCTCTCAAACGAACCCAAACTATGAAGATTGCTTTAGCATGTTGGGGACAGTCAGCGCAGCTCTTGATGGCTAGATTATAAGGCTGCTCAGTGGCTGTTGATTGGGGTCTTAACTGTTGCGGAGGCGTAATGCTGGTCACATGATTTTGTGGGTGGGTTGAGGAGGAGGTCTACTAAACAGACCCATGGGTTTGACAGCTTTCTCTGTTCTGAAGCTGATCTCTTACTCTGAATCTGACGAGCAACAGCATCTCTCATACATATATCTGAATTTTTGCCTGGTAGATGATGAAACGGGTAAAATAATTCTCATCCATTAACACTGAAGGAGGGACCATATCTGTGATGTAGTGACAGTATCCCAAAAGCTTGAACTCTCACTTTAGACCAGTGCTTCTCAAACTTTTGGATTCGAAGGCACCCATTATCAAACATGCTATTTAAAGGCTCCCTGATATTGGCAATTGATGGTATTTCTGCTAGAATTATGACAAAGCTGCTTGATTTCAAACTTTGTTGAATAACAGAATCTGGGAGTATTGATATATTAAATGAACTAGCCCTCTGTGGTTTACTGAGGAGAAAACAGAATCAGAGGGGAAAAAAGAACTGAAAAAAGTGTATGATGCATTTATCACAGAAAATTGATTTTTCAATTAAGTAATTAAGTAAACACCCTATTTATTTATTTATTGACATGTAGATCTTGGCATTACGGCTGGGTATCGTTCAAAAATTTTCGATATCGATACCGATACCTTGACTTCGATACCGGTTCCTGAACGATACTTTTTTCGATACCAATTTTATGAAATAAGTTTTAACAAGAAACTTTGGTTTTATTTTTCAGCTTGTTGATGTTTATACAAACTCAAAGACTCATCTCCTGAGCCACTGCACAAAGGAACAAAATGTAACCAACACAATAAATCAGTGCAAATAGTTTTAATAAAGCTCAAACAGTCTTCAGTTTACACATCTGTTAGGCATATATATACAGTATATAACAAAAAAATAGGACAAAATGTTAAATAAAAAAATATTCAACATTATTTAATATTATAATATACAGAAATAGAGATATTAATTTTGTGATTAAAAACAATAGTGATTGAGAGGGGAGGGGAAGCATTTATATTATTTAATTAGTTTAATTTTATTATTTATTATTTCTATTATATAGTACTGTTACTGTATATAAGAAATAATTTTCAGTTTACCTCTTGATTTTATGTGTTTTTCAATTTTAATTTAAAGTTTGATTATTTTGATTATTTCGACTGTGGAACACAAAAGGAGATATTTTGAAGAATGTTAGTAATGAAACAACATCGGAGTCCTTTGGCTTCCATTGTATGGACAAACAATACATTCTCAAAATCTTCTTTTATGTTCCACTGACAAAAGAAACTATGTGAGTAATAACGTTGCTTCCCGACCATTCATCGAGAAGGCGGAACTAGCAACTGACTTCTGAAAACAAGAGTGTAAACATCGCTGAAGCGCTTCCGCTATTGTTCGCCAGCATTTTTCTTTCTTTGTTCTGTCGTGGTAGTCCCTCGATGACACATACAGGCAGGAGTACTGTTGCCACAGCTCCACGAACCTTTCCTCCATCTCATAATTACACCTAGCAGCACCATCATCTCTCTTTCGTTTCGCCATGTTTGAAACCTGTGTATGAAAGAGCTTCTGTGCTGCTATTGGTCAACGTCACCAGTGTGACAGAACTCGTCGTGGACGATGGGAAAAAAATTAAACATGCTAGTCTTTCTGTCGTGAAGCATCGCAGACGCAGAATCGGTTGTCGTCCACTATGACACACTACACGAGCTGAAACGATGGAATCTTGCGTCCCGACGCTCATTGTCGTTTACGAATCCCCACGACACCCAACGTCAGGCAAATCGTGGCAAAATCGTGCTCAAATCGTGTAGTCTGAACCGGGCATTAAACAACCCCCTAGAACATCCTATGAGCAATTATAAAATGATGTGACGAAATTATTATTTATTTATTTTTTTTAGAATGATGAAATAGTTTATCATAATTCTGATGATTTTCTTCTGAAAAGCTTGTTTTTAAATCAGCACAGTTGCATCATTCACTGCCTGTGATTTCCCACAATCCTGTGCGGTTCGGCAGTTTGCTGAAAGAATACAAATGGTCTCTGGAGCAGTTGTGAGAAGTGTTTTTTTTTATGATTCAATTTCTGTTGAGAAATGAGCATTGTCGTCATTCCTCACTTGTCTAAAGGTTATCAGATGTGACATTTGGTGCCTTCATACAAAAGCCTTAATTACTAAAAAGCATATTGCACACAGATTTCTAATTCCAACACTCTAGCTTGTTTTGAAATGGTTGTTTTTAAGAGTAATTAGTGGGTAGAAGACATTAACAGTGTTGTGGAGTTTCCAGATGAGAGTCTCTCGCGGTTTCTTCCTAATAACAGCACAGCGCTGTGATCCGCTCAAGAGGAAGGCCTGTCATTTTAACATGGCTGCACTTTTCCACACTCAAAGCAGAACAATAAATCGCTCCGTTTCCAAAAACCCTGCTAATAAAATGCACTGGAATGAGTGTAGTTGGTCCATGCATGTCCTAATACTCAGAAACATACCAGTTGTTATTTATTATCCCCGGCTGATGAAGTACTGATCATGAGTCATGAGGCTGGGTTCGCCCCTCCGGTCATTTTTTCCACACAGATATCGTGTCGTAGCACGTCGAGTCAGTCTAGCAGAGGAATGTGTCTTCCCTCGTTGGAATCATCTGCATCCAAAAATATTTCTGAACATCAAGACACAGATGTGTTGCATGCATCACAAATACATTTGAAAGATTTATGATTTCTTCCTGTTTCAGTCAAATATTTGGGGTGACAAAATTTTGGTGCATCACTATTATTTTTAGATAAGACAAAAAAGCATCATGTATGCAGACGATGATGATGCAGGTATTTTGGCAAAGAGCATAGAGTTGAAATCTCTAGAAACTCTAGAGGAGACAGTTTGATGTGTGAAACGGTAGATTTACTGTAAGCAAAATCTTCCTTTACTTTGCATTTACTCCCATTGCTGTTTCAGAGAAAGATGTAGAGAGCTATAACTTCTGATATTTATTTCTGTGGATGGTCAAACCCAATCTCACTGTTGTATCCCACAGACATTTTGTGGATTGTTACATGTATTTTAATCTGCGTTTTAAGTCCTCTGACTTTATGTCAAGCAGTAAAGGAGGGACGGCAGCAACGTTTGGGACACGTGGACAGGCCGCAGAAAGCGATGTGGCAGAGGCCGGTTTACTTTTGGAAGCAAAATGGCAGGACTGTGTGTGTGTGCGCGAACAAATCCGTCCTTTAAGTTTCATGTGCTCAAAAAAGTGCAGTAAAATGGTGAGCTAAAATCGTGGTTGGCAGTGTAGCCCACAAACCTCAGCTCTTTCCTTCACTGCCTGGCTGCCCTCCCAGAGTCTCCGGCTCTAACCTCAGCGCGCAGACAGGCGAAAAGAAATTCCCCTGCTCTTCTCTCCAGGGGCGCGGAGGAGTCTCCACGCACATGGGGAATGTAGTCGAAACGTATGCCACCTACTTGTCGATCTTGCATGAGGGAGCAAAGATTAGGAGCTGGTGAAAGAACGCTCTGTCTAGAGTTTGACCCAGACTGGGTTTGGTTGCGTAAGACGGGGCGACCCGGGTACCAGCCGGTGGAGGAGCGGCCATGGCTTGGGGTTTAGTGTGTGGGGTGGAAGCTCTGCTGCTGTGGAGTGGTAGTTTCTTATGGCAGATCATCGTGTGGATGATCCGGAGGTGTTATCTGCAGAGAATGAGGTCATGTCAGCAGTGCCTACAAACCTGCTTCGACCCGAGTGACGTCTATCAGGTATCGGCTCTTTCGTATCAGCTCGAGGTTGGAGTTTGCTTTGGCGCCGTTGCAGTGATTTCAGTCAGGGTTTTAGAGTTCTGCATGTCATCTTTGACAGTCTGTTTTTGATTCTTTCACTGTTTTACAGAAGAGTATAGTTTGGTCTGTATTTCTTTTCAAATTTGTCAAAGTCTAAGACTTTAGTCAGAGATTTGAATATAAACATATAATGAACTCAGTATGAACATTTCCATTAAGTTTTTCCAGGATGAGTAATCTGCTCTATCCACAATTACAGCTCTATACTCTTTGACAAAAATTGTCTAATTTTGTCTTTTTATTTCTCTTAGGATACATTTTATCCTAAATTTTAGGTGAAACACCTGAGACAATATTGATGCTTTACTGCCTCTTTAAGTTTCCTGATTTTTTTTATTATTATTTTTTTTTATAAAAATAAATTTGTTCTCTAGGTTGCCGTGGTGATTCACTTGCTGTCTTCATGGTGCAACTGAGAGAATGGAAATATGTTTTGAATATAAATACTCACATATTTACTGTGTAGTTCAAAGTCTGAGAGCATATTGAAAATCTGTCTCATTAAAACCTGAAAATAATCAGAAAGCTTCTGGATTTGAACAAAGAAAAGTTGTGTTGTTAAAGAAGAACTGTTACTGTTAGAACTGTTTTTTGGTCACTAAGCAAATGTGTTACATTATACATATATTGACTATAATTTGTAATGGGAAAAAAAGATGATTTAATTAAATGCCAAATAAAACCACTTTCACTTTGTGGTCTCTTGATCTTTGGATCTTATTGGGCATTGTTCATCGTAATGCCCCTGCATTGTTATAAAGAATGAAAAGTAAATTTTCAAACATGCAAACAGAAATTACAGACTTGAAAAAGGGCATTTGAAACTTTCCCATATCAGTCTCATAATGCAATAATCCTGCACATAAGTTTAGCCTCAGGAGTGCAGTCCAAAGATCTGTGCTAGTAAACACGTTTCCAAACCAATAATTTGCCATGAAAATGAGTCTACTAATAAAACTTAAAGTATTATTTTCCACATTTATTCTGACCAAAGATTGTATCATATTTTGAGTCATTTGGACTGGACTTTTACAAGAACACCTCAATAGTTACATGAAATTATACATCATCTCCACCACAGCATATTGTAAACAGACATTTTTGGTATTGGTCGGTTTATAGCACATAGTCCGAGTTGAACTGGAAAACGAAGCAATTTTGTGCCGTTTTTGTGGTTACATAAGATTCAACTGGTTTGTTAACAGATGTTTTATCTTTTTTAGAATGCACCAACTTTGTTTCTTCGTCCAACATCCGGTTGTTATTTTCAGTGACAGAAAAATAACTAGTTTCTTGTTTGTTCTGCACAACAAATGTGTGCTTTTCCACAATAATCCACGTGCATGGCAAATGCATGAAGAATCTCTGCAGTCCTTTTGAAAGAAAAAAAAAAAAAAAAAAGTTTTATAGAATTTACATAGCGCAAAGAGCCATATTCTGTAACTCAACTCATGGGTGGTTTGTTTGCTTGTTTTTATGGTTGGTTGTTTAAATGGTTGATTGACTGGTTGGTTGTTTAAATGGTTAATTGACTGTGACGGTTTGTCAAGGGAGGACCCAAATGCAGAATGGACCGGGGAAACAGTTTATTAACAAAATGGGAACACAAGAGGAGGCAGGAAGACAGTCCACACAATAAGTCAGAGCACACAACAGGAGAACAGGCAGGTCGGGGATGGGGAAGCTCCTGACTCCGAGGCAAAAGGAGACTAGGTAGCTTCTCAAGGAACCACAGGTTAGGCCTAGGAGATGGTAACACTTGAAGCACAACTGCCTGACAGGTCAGAAGACTCAGCGACCCGGGAGGACTCAGGAAGCAGGGCACGAACCAACTCGACAGACACACAAGGACAAGGCAACAGGGGAGACAAAAGATAAATACCGATCAAAAGAAAGAACTTGCAAAACAAGGACTATGGAAGATAAACAAGAAAATAAAACTGAAAGGGAAAAGTAATAAATTCTAGAAATAATTAACTGAGACTTATGAAAACAAAAGAATAACAAAAGGGAAAAAGCTGAGAATAAAAGACTACAGCTACAAACAAAATAAAGACAAGACCGCAACCTTGCTAAAAGCAAGAAAATAAGACGAAATCAAAAAGGTTCAAAAATTTAAATAAAGAACCAAACCACAAAGACCGCAACTAGACTATTGGCTAAACACAGGAACAAATTAACAAGAGGGAAACTAGACTGGATGCAATAGATTGACTAGCAAGCTCTAACAAGACTAAAGACACTAGCAAAGAGAATGCACACAAAATGAACCAGCAAAGACCAGAGGGAAAGGAGCACAATATAAAGGGAGCAGCACACGAGGATCAGGTGAACATAATTGGGCAAACAAGGACTGAACAATGGGGCGTGGTGATTGAAAACGAGAAGGCAGGACAAGAGGAGCACATGGCCAACACAAACAAAGACACAGCCATGTGCCCAGGCACAAAATAAACAAAGACACATTAAACAAACACAGGACAGACAACACTGTCAGGGCAGGATCCTGACAGTACCCCCCCCTCCAAAGGACACCTCCAGGCGTCCATCCTGGTTGGAGAAGTCCAAGGGGGCACAGGGTTGGTAGGGGGCCAAGACGGTAGACGGTAAGAACGGACTCTTGACTGCCCCGGGGGCTGCAGAACTGCCCTCTGGGGCTACGAAGACTGACCGGGAAACTGGCTCTTGACTGCCCTCGGGGGCTGCAGGAACAGACCCAGGACCTGATTCTTGAGTGCCCTTGGGGGCTGCTGGACTGCCCTCTGGGGCTGCAGGAACGGACTCATGACTGCGCTGTTATCTCCGCCTACTGGAGACTTTTTCAGGCTTCTGATTGGCCAACATGGCTTTACGGTTGAGATTATTTGGCCACCTGTTGGTTTGGCATGCTCTTAACAGTGCTTCATAGCATGCATTTGTGTTTTCATGTGAACTGAGATTTTTTTAAAACGGAAGAAGGAAAAACTCCATTTATAAAAATACCAGTGTACGTGAGGACATGGCCTTAAAGACACAAGCAAGGAGAATGCACACAGGGCACACACAAAACAAACCAGCAAAGACAAGAGGGAAATGAGCACAATATAAAGGGAGTAGAGTACACGAGGATCAAGTGAATACAATTAGACAAACAAGTACTAAACAAGGGGGCATGATAACTGAAAACGAGAAGGCAGGACAAGAGGAGCACATGGCCAACACAAACAAAGACACAGCCATGTGCCCAGGCACAAAATAAACAAAGACACATTAAACAAACACAGGACAGACAACACTGTCAGGGCAGGATCCTGACAGTACCCCCCCCTCCAAAGGACACCTCCAGGCGTCCATCCTGGTTGGAGAAGTCCAAGGGGGCACAGGGTTGGTAGGGGGCCAAGACGGTAGACGGTAAGAACGGACTCTTGACTGCCCCGGGGGCTGCAGAACTGCCCTCTGGGGCTACGAAGACTGACCGGGAAACTGGCTCTTGACTGCCCTCGGGGGCTGCAGGAACAGACCCAGGACCTGATTCTTGAGTGCCCTTGGGGGCTGCTGGACTGCCCTCTGGGGCTGCAGGAACGGACTCATGAACTGATTCTTGGAAGACTGGAGCGGACTCTGAAACAGGCTCTGGAACAGACTTTGGACTGAACTGGGATGAGGCAGACTCTGGGCAGGACTGGGATGGAGCAGACTCTAGACCTAAAGCCAACACTAGCCTCTGGTCAGGAGCTCGAGCGGATACTGGAGGCTCCAGGGCTGAGGCATACTCCGTGCCAGTGGGGACTGACGGCTTGAGAACGGCATCCATAGATATGACAGGGATAGTGGACTGCTTAGGAGTGGTCTCCATGGTCGTGACAGGAGTAGACTGCTCAGACCTGACATGAGTGACTGTGACAGGGAGAGCGGGCTGCTCAGGACTGGAATCCATGGTCATAGCAGGAAGGCCAGGCTGTTCAGGATTGACCTCTGTGGTCGTAATATTGAGGATGAGGTGCTTAGAACTGACCTCCATGACCATGACAGAAGCAGCAGGCAACTAGAGATCCTCCAGGATAAGTGCATGAGGAGTCTCTGAACAAAGGGTTCTAGCCCTCCTGACATGGGCCCTCCTACTCTTATGCCTCCCGGGGCAGGAAGTTGTTGGATTGCCCACTTCTTGAGTGACTTGGACTGACAAACACAGGATTATCAAGACTGGACATGACTGGCTTTGACTTAACTGGGACAGACTTGACAGACACAGGAACATAGGATGACTGGGAAACGTCTCTCGAAGCTACCTTGAGCTTGACTGCTTCAGAGGACTTGTTTGACTCAGGCATAACTGCGGTGGGCAGATGCAGCAACTCTGACCGCCCTCTTTCTTCCATCTCTTCGTTTCTCAGTGGGAGTCAGAAGATGATTGTGGACTTGACTCGAAGAGGGAAGGAGGGCAGGGTGGTCACTGCTGACATCCTCAGGAGGGTTAAGGATCTGCCAGTCTTTGCGGTGATGCACATAATTAGAGAAGTCCCAGAAATTCAAAACATGCAGTTGCTCCATCTCCCATCGCGGTAAGGGGTCATCCAGAGTGAGGTTGAAGGACTCCTTCAGGGCTGCATCATCATATTCAAGGCCCCTAGCCATGGTCCAAAAGAATTGGGCAAAGGACCGTGGTTCCTGGTCCTGCTGACGAAGCGATGCCAGTGTCCGTTGGAGCGCCAATCTCCCTTCTGAAGTGGCAGGTGGAACAATCTTTATACTCATTCTGCTGGATCCTAGAGTGGCTGGTTCGTTCTGTCATGGTTTGTCAAGGGAGGACCCAAATGCAGAATGGACCGGGGAAACAGTTTATTAACAAAATGGGAACACAAGAGGAGGCAGGAAGACAGTCCACACAATAAGTCAGAGCACACAACAGGAGAACAGGCAGGTTGGGGATGGGGAAGCTCCTGACTCCAAGGCAAAAGGAGACTAGGTAGCTCCTCAAGGAACCACAGGTTAGGCCTAGGAGATGGTAACACCTGAAGCACAACTGCCTGACAGGTCAGAAGACTCAGCGACCCGGGAGGACTCAGGAAGCAGGGCAAGAACCAAATCAACAGACACACAAGGACAAGGCAACAGGGGAGACAAAAGATAAATACCGATCAAAAGAAAGAACTTGCAAAACAAGGACTATGGAAGATAAACAAGAAAATAAAACTGAAAGGGAAAAGTAAAAAATTCTATAAATAATTAATTGAGACTTATGAAAACAAAAGAATAACAAAAGGGAAAAAGCTAAGAATAAAAGACTACAGCTACAAACAAAATAAAGACAAGACCGCAACCTCGCTGAAAACTAGAAAGAAAATAAAACGACAAAATCAAAAGGTTCAAAAATTTAAATACAGAACCAAACCACAAAGACTGTAACTAGACTATTGACTAAACACAGGAACAAATTAATTAACAAGAGGGAAACTAGACTGGCTGCAATATACTGACTAGCAAGTTCTAACAAGACTAAAGACACTAGCAAAGAGAATCCAAACACAAAACGAACCAGCAAAGACAAGAGGGAAATGAGCACAATATAAAGGGAGCAGCACACGAGGATCAGGTGAACACAATTGGGCAAACAAGGACTAAACAAGGGGGCTTGGTGATTGAAAACTAGAAGGCAGGACAAGAGGAGCACATGGCCAACACAAACAAAGACACAGCCGTGTGCTCAGGCACAAAATAAACAAAGACAGGACAGACAACACTGTCAGGGCAGGATCCTGACATAGACTGGTTAAATGACTGGTTGTTTATATGGTTAATATTGTAATGCATTACTTTTAAAAGTAACTTTCCCCAACACTGCTTAACCGTGTGTACCAACTGAAAGAAGACATTGTACAACTTGAATTTTAAACCTATATGTAAAGTTAGTGTTCAGCTGGCCGCTGTAGTGAGTGAGGAGGTGGAGCTAGTGCACTCTCAATCATCTGATGTCATCCCTGTGTCCACAGATGACCGAGGGACGACTCTGCCAGGTGCAGCTCCTGGACGACAGGAAGCTGGAGCTCTTGGTTCAGGTAGAATGCTTCACAGTTCTGATCCCAGTTCTAGTCTATCCTCCCACTCAAGGGTAATAGACCTCAATAAACCTCACTGCCTCACATTATATTGATTAATGGATTTTCTCTCGCAGCCAAAGCTGTTGTCCCGAGAACTCTTGGATTTGGTCTCATCCCATTTTAACCTGAAAGAGAAGGAATACTTTGGGTTCACCTATGTGGCTGACACGTGAGTACCTCTTTTAATGATGCTGTCTATAGAGGTTCCTCATTCCCATGGAACATTCGTAAAAATCTAGTTTCTGAAAACATAAAGGCTGAAAGAACATGGCAAACCTGAATTTAAAGGCATAGTTCACCCATAAGTGAAAATTCCGTCATTAATAATCACTGTTCGATTCTTATGGATAACTTGTATGATGTCTATATGTACTGGTTGAAGCATCATGCTTTTGGTGGAATGCTCTTTCAATGGAGGGACAGAAATATCTTATCTTATATTTCATTCAAATTATCTTCATTTGCGTTTTGAAGCTGAATGAAAGGTTTGAAATGACATGAGGGTGAGCAAATGATGACAGATTTTTCATTTTTGGGTGAACTATCCCTTTAAGTTAAGATTCATAAGGTAGAATGTTGTAGTCAGTTCAGATGGTTTATTTGAATGAGCCAGTTCTGGAAATTGATTCACTGCTTCATCGAAGCCATTCATTGATTTGTTGATTAATTGAAGACAAAGTGTTTTTCAAAGTCCCTGAACAACACTTAAAATAATGGAAGCTGGTTTCCACCACTGCATAAAAAATTAAAAAGGTAATTGCAAGTTTACATCTCACAACTCTGACTTCTTTTCTCAGGATTGTGAGATATAAACTTGCAATTGCAAATTAAATCCAATTCTGAGGGGAAAAAACACTATTTTCTTACAATTGCAAGTTTATATCTCGCAATTCTGAGAAACGTCAGAATTGTGAGATAAAAAGTCGCAATTAACTTTTTTTTTTTTCAGTTGCAGAAACAAGCTTCCATATAAAATACATAAAAATTTCAATGTTAAAAATAAGTTTTTGTTAAATACCTCTGTTCATCACTATGATGTAATGGAGATTGCATATGTATCATTTCCCTTAGAAAATATGTTGTGGTACTATAATATAGTATGGTTTTACTTAAATATATAAATATAAATATAAATATAAATATATATATATATATATATATATATATATATATACACAGTGTCACTATTGTACATATGGAAAAACATGGTATTGTCAAGGTACTATGTGAAAAAAAAAAACTATTAATACTATGGCACTTTTTATTAGTGTTATTATTCCAATGCATCTCTCTGCTTTCCTCCCAAACTTACTTTTACTCTTTTAGAGTCAAATGTTATACAAACTCTTGGCAACATGTATTTCTATTCAGTTCCACTTCAGTCCTGTTGAAGTCATTTCTGTGCAGATGATTTTCATCTATTAGTGTTAAATTGCAGAGCGTTTACTGGGTTGAATCAGAATGTGGGCTTGCACATTTCAGTCAGATGACCTTTTCTCTTCCAGTGGTCAGTGCAAATGGCTGCAGCTGGACCGCAGAGTGCTGGAACACGACTTCTCCAAGAAATCAGGGCCTATTGCGCTTCAGTTCCTGGTGAGGTATGTAAATCTAGTTTCTGAAAACATAAAGGCTGAAAGAACATGGCAAACCTGAATTTAAAGGCATAGTTCACCCATAAGTGAAAATTCCGTCATTAATAATCACTGTTCGATTCTTATGGATAACTTGTATGATGTCTATATGTACTGGTTGAAGCATCATGCTTTTGGTGGAATGCTCTTTCAATGGAGGGACAGAAATATCTTATCTTATATTTCATTCAAATTATCTTCATTTGCGTTTTGAAGCTGAATGAAAGGTTTGAAATGACATGAGGGTGAGCAAATGATGACAGATTTTTCATTTTTGGGTGAACTATCCCTTTAAGTTAAGATTCATAAGGTAGAATGTTGTAGTCAGTTCAGATGGTTTATTTGAATGAGCCAGTTCTGGAAATTGATTCACTGCTTCATCGAAGCCATTCATTGATTTGTTGATTAATTGAAGACAAAGTGTTTTTCAAAGTCCCTGAACAACACTTAAAATAATGGAAGCTGGTTTCCACCACTGCATAAAAAATTAAAAAGGTAATTGCAAGTTTACATCTCACAACTCTGACTTCTTTTCTCAGGATTGTGAGATATAAACTTGCAATTGCAAATTAAATCCAATTCTGAGGGGAAAAAACACTATTTTCTTACAATTGCAAGTTTATATCTCGCAATTCTGAGAAACGTCAGAATTGTGAGATAAAAAGTCGCAATTAACTTTTTTTTTTTTCAGTTGCAGAAACAAGCTTCCATATAAAATACATAAAAATTTCAATGTTAAAAATAAGTTTTTGTTAAATACCTCTGTTCATCACTGTGATGTAATGGAGATTGCATATGTATCATTTCCCTTAGAAAATATGTTGTGGTACTATAATATAGTATGGTTTTACTTAAATATATAAATATAAATATAAATATAAATATATATATATATATATATATAAAAACATGGTATTGTCAAGGTACTATGTGAAAAAAAAAAACTATTAATACTATGGCACTTTTTATTAGTGTTATTATTCCAATGCATCTCTCTGCTTTCCTCCCAAACTTACTTTTACTCTTTTAGAGTCAAATGTTATACAAACTCTTGGCAACATGTATTTCTATTCAGTTCCACTTCAGTCCTGTTGAAGTCATTTCTGTGCAGATGATTTTCATCTATTAGTGTTAAATTGCAGAGCGTTTACTGGGTTGAATCAGAATGTGGGCTTGCACATTTCAGTCAGATGACCTTTTCTCTTCCAGTGGTCAGTGCAAATGGCTGCAGCTGGACCGCAGAGTGCTGGAACACGACTTCTCCAAGAAATCAGGGCCTATTGCGCTTCAGTTCCTGGTGAGGTATGTGATCTCTGCCTCATGATGTCTGAAGTCACATGACCACAGCGACCACAGAATGCAGCACATTCCTGGACTCAATCACTGCTCCAAAGAAGCACCTTGTTTTTTTGTCTACGGCTATATGACTCGCCTTGTTTAGCGCTACAAAATTGTGATTTGTCATTTGCAGGTTTTACATCGAGAGTATTTCACTTCTGAAGGAGCACACGACTGTGGAGTTGTTCTTTCTGAATGCCAAGTCCGCCATCTATAATGTGAGTACATTTGTGTCTGTTTACCCACTGCAGTGATTCACTGTCTCATTTCTAGCCTCTAGAAACAATTAGGAAGCCACAGACCTCAGACAGTTAATGAGTTATTGCATCCCAAGGCCATTGGAAGGGAATGTGTCACTGATTGGCTTGTGAATCAAGAAAAAATAAATTCTTGCAAGATTCTTCATAACCATCAAGACCAACATAAGCATTATTTTGGGCATTATTTTTTTCACTGTTCTTTATGGTCCGGGTTTTCCCCACCACTTTATTAGCTTGCAGCAGAATTGTATCTAATACAGAGGCAAAATTTCATTTGTATTTGCTCTGAAATCTGTTATTTTTAATTTTATTGCTGTTTGTTTGTTGGCGGAAAGCGGCAGCTGTTTTCTCAGTAACACTTAACAATAAGGTTCATTAGTTAACATTAGTTAATGCACTGTGAATTAACATGAACAACTGCATTTTCATTAACTAACATTAACAAAGATTAATAAACACTGTAATAAATGTACTGTATTGTTCATTGTTAGTTTGTTAGTTAATACATTAACTAATGTTAACAAATGACACCTGATTGTAAAGTGTTACCGTTTTCTCCTATAAATGTAAGATTTATGTATTTGAATGGCATATAAAATGTACATCCATTTGGATTAAACAGTAAACATAAACTAATAAATAAACTAATAAACTTAAAGGGATAGTTCACCCAAAAATGAAAATGTGATGTTTATCTGCTTACCCCCAGGGCATCCAAGATGTAGGTGACTTAGTTTCTTCAGTAGAACACAAACGAAGATTTTTAACTCAGACTGTTGCAGTCTGGAGGTGAATAGGAATCACGGCTTTGAGAGTAAAAAAAAAACATACACAAACAAAACCAAATTAAACCCTGCGGCTCGTGACGATACATTGATGTGTAAAGACACGAAACGATCGATCTGTGCAAGAAACTGAACAGTATTTATATCGTTTTTTACCTCTGATCCACCGCAATGTCCAACTGTCCTGAGCGCGTTCTCAACAGCCGGTGCGTTTACGTCTTCGTTTACGTCTTCTTCTTCTTCTTGCTTTACGGCGGATCGCAGACTTACTCTCAAATGGACCATTGACACTCTATCTACAATCTCAATTAGGAGTGTCAATGATCCATTTGAGAGATAGGTCGTAAAGCAAGAAGAAGAAGAAGACGCGTCACGCGCCGGCTAAAGAAGAAGATGCGAACATGCTCAGGACGCGCTCAGGACAGTTCGAACATTACAGTGAATCAGAGGTAAAAAATGATATAAATACTGTTCAGTTTCTTGCACAGATCGATCGTTTCGTGTCTTTACACATCAATGTATCATCATGAGCCGCAGGGTTTAATTTGGTTTTGTTTGTGTATGTTTTTTTTTGACTCTCAAAGCCGTGATTTCCATTCACTTCCGTTATATGACTGACAGACTGCAACGGTTTGAGTTAAAAATCTTCGTTTGTGTTCTGCTGAAGAAACCAAGTCACCTACATCTTGGATGCCCTGGGGGTAAGCAGATAAACATCACATTTTCATTTTTGGGTGAACTATCCCTTTAATAAAATACATATTAGGCAGTCATATGCAAATAAAACGTAATATTTCTGTAATATTACTAATAAACTGAATGTGTTTTAATATGCAGCTACCAGGTTTATAATCCAGTTTGTTTCATTTTAGCCAATTGCTTGGTCCACAGCGAGCCATATTTTAACCATCTTCATCATTTTTTACTGAACAGGTTTCACAATGAACAGATTCTAATTTGAATAAATGTGTTTTGAAAATAAGATTATTTAAATAGAATCAAATATTTGATTTGCATATAAAATTTCCATCTATTTGGAATATACAGCTTTAACTTAAACTAATAAACGTAATGTGTAGTATTAATGTGATTATATTTGTCAGTACTAATACATAAATGAAACAGGTCAGCTTTCTGTAAAAGTGCTAATAAACTGAATGTGTTTTAAATAAACAATAACCAGGTTTATGTATTTATCATCAATAAATCCAATTTGTTTGAGTCTCATACATTTTAACTAACTGAATATTGCTTGTTCCACAGTCATTTTTTTAAAACCATGTAAATAGCTTTTACCTGAATAAATGTGATTGTTTTCATAATGAACAGATTTATGCAGATTTGAAGCAATTTAAATGAATCCATTTTGAAAATTATTATTTAAATAGAATCAAATAGATGCAATTAGTTCATTTATGTATGACAAAAAATGCATTACATTAAAGGGATAGTTCACCCAAAAATGACAATTCTGTCATCATTTACTCCCCCTCAAGTAGTTTCCAAACCTGTATGAATTTCTTTGTTTTGCTGGACACAAAGGAAGATATTTGGAAGAATGTCAGTAACCAAACAGATCTCGCCCCCCATTAACTACCATAGTATTTATTTTTCTAACTATGGTAGTTAATGGGGGGCGAGATCTGTTTGGTTACTGACATTCTTCCAAATATCTTCCTTTGTGTCCAGCAAAACAAAGAAATTCATACAGGTTTGGAACAACTTGAGGGTGAGTAAATGATCATAGAATTTTCATTTTTGGGTGAACTATCCCTTTAAGTGTACTAGTTAGATATTATGTAATTCAAATACATAAATCTTATATTTGTGCGTAAACATTTTTTTGAGTGCACACACACCTGTCAGACACAGAAAGCTCAAATCTGTAGCTTTCAATCTGTTACAGTTAAATCACATACATCATATAAATGTGTCTCCAATGTACAGTGGTAATTTATTATAATGAACGGTTATATTAGGACAGTTCGTTGATTGAATATTTCATATATATGACAGACTATTTACTGGTGAAAACAGTAAAAGATCATTTGAAATTATTTGTTTATAACCTAATTATTATTCATGAGCCAAACCATTCCACTAAAACAAATTGAAGCCCATGGCAGGAATATCACATGCATAGTCTCTCCTGACGTTAATATATGGCCATGATGAGAATGATTTCAAAGCGTTGTTATTCTCAGAACACATTTAAAAGTGATTCAGAATGAGTTGTTGAAGTGAAGGTTTGCTTGTTTGTGCACAGGGTGGCATTGAGGTGGAGAGTGAGCTGGTTTTTAAATTAGCTGCTCATGCACTGCAGGTGAGACTATCAGAGCTTTAAGACATGAGGTGCTTTTTATTGTTTTAGTCAGTGTCATGTATTAAATGCACATTTTGTTTTACAGGAATCTAAAGGAGACTATATAAGGTATGTACTCAGTTTTACCACACTTACAGAAAAATACCTAGTTTAACGTCAATTTACTGTCAAGTGTTGAGATACCCAGGGGTATATGAAGGTACTGCAGGAGGTCTGTGGACTGATATATAAAACACACACACACACACACACACACATAATTAATCTTGAAATGAATTGGTTGCTTCTGAAGAGAGTAAAATCACCTTTAAAGTAAATCTCTCTGTGTCGGGCAGTACAGTGACGCAGTGAATCTAAGATATGGCAAAAGACATTAAGGGTTGTTAATTGAGAAACAAGGTCAGCATGAGATTAGATTTATGCAATAATGAAAGTCCATTTTTTATAATAGGATCAGAAAAGTTTGACTTTTTAAAGGAATAAATTCCGTCATTTCCTCAGAATCACATCTTTCATTAAAACGCACTGCATGTTGAAGTGTATTTGTGTTGATTTTAGTGATGAAAACACCAGAGCAGATCTGAAGAAGCTTCCAGCGTTGCCCACTAAAGTCCTGAAGGAGCATCCGTCTCTGGCATACTGGTAAAACATGTTTTCATACAACTATTCCAATAGGAAACACCTGTGTAAGATAATAAGATCTTAATGAAGCTCATTAAATGTAGTTTTACATAAAATCCCAATGATTTTTGAAAAATAAATAAATAAATCAAATTAATACATTTCAATTGCGTAAAAAGAAAAGTCTGAGATTTTTTTTTTATTATTTCTGTTATTATAAAAGAAATTATAATTATTGTATACATTTTTATTCAGCAAGGACGCATTAAATTGATCAATGATGACAGTAACGAAATGTTTTTTTGTTCATCCAAGAAGCCTGAAAAATAAAATGTATCACAGTTTGTACAAAAATATGAAGGAGCACAACTGTTTTCAACATTGATAATAATTATAAATGTTACTGAGCAGCAAATCAGCATATTAGAATGATTTCTGAGGATCATGTGACACTGAAGACTGGAGTAATGATGCACTTGTAAATCGCACATAATGCCGTTTTTAAATTAACTTCTAAATTATAAAATTTCTATTTGTTGTTGAAATACAGTATATTAATTTACACGTTTTCATAACAGATTTATTTAAACATACAATAAATAATTAAGACATTACTAACAAGTAAAGTAAAATATAATGAGAGTATATAGTCATATTTTGCAAAATGCTCTTCTCTAGACTTCAATTCTCTGATGAACTTACGAGCTGTAGACACTGATGACTTTCCTGAGGTAAATGCATTTTCCACAAAAATATGAAGCAGCACAACAGTAATCAGAAATACTTCTTGAGCTGCAAATCAGCATATTATAATGATTTCTGAATTCAGCTTTGATCACAGGAATAAATTACATTTTACAATATATTCACATAGAAAACACTTATTTTACATTGTAATACTATTTCACAATATTACTGTTTTTACTGTATTTTTTGTTCAAATAAATGCAGCCTTGATGAGCATAAGAGAGTTTTCTTTCAAAAACACAATTTTATTTTACCGCAATCTTACCCCAGATTTTTGGACAGTAGTGTGTATTTTCTGAATACGAGTCTTAAAGGGGTCATATGATGCGATTTCAATTTTTCCTTTCTCTTTGGAGTGTTACAAGCTCTTGGTGCAA
>NW_015547816.1:66801-71003 GCF_001515605.1 Sinocyclocheilus anshuiensis | reverse complement strand
TATTTGCTATTGACTGTTCAAATGCGGAGTTTTGCGCAGCGCAGAGTAACGCGTCGTGTGTGTGTGTGTGAGGGGAACAGGGTCACATCACAGGAGAGTGAACTGCCTGTCAGAAATCATAGCACGTCAGCTGTCTTAACCGCGGCTTGTGTACTGCATCATCACTGTGTCTGTCACGACTCTGTTGCCCTTTCGGGCTTGAACTGATGGTAAAACTAACGACATTATTAACTGTCTTGATATTTACTTTGAGAGCTGAAGCTCGTGATTATGGTAAGGGATCAATGTGTTCGGCCAATCACAATGCACTGGGTCAGCTGGCCAATCAGAGCAGACTGCGCTTGTCGGAAGGAGGGACTTTGTAGAAAACTAAGCGTTTGAGAGAGGCGGGGCATAGAGGACCTACAATAATGTACAGTATTTGAAAAATAATGTGTTTTTTGAACATTAAAGCATGTCAACATATTCTGTTACACCAAATACACAAAATAATGATCTTTAAAATAGCATCATATGACCCCTTTAATAGCTCACACATTTGCACATTTTGCTTCTCATGAAAATGCATTTTGTTTTTAGGATTTTTAAATATAGTAACTGAACGACAATACAAAATACTGATTAAAATGTGATTTCTATTAATGTATATGTACAGTATATGTGTATACTGTATGTATATGTATATAATAGCTTGCTAAAAAAAACTGAATGAAGTGCCTTGTTGTCTGATATGTTGTTCTCACAGTCGAATGCTGTTTAATTACTGGCGGTGCTGATGTGTCATTTAAGGCAGAGGCACAGACAGCTGTGAGATTTACATTGAGCCCATGAGTCAGTGATGCTGAAGCTGCATTTATAGCCCTTTATGAGAGCTTTATGGCTGATGATCCGTGCTCTGCTGTCTTTATGCTGAGGTTTGGGAATATGTCCTCCGTGGAGCAGGTTTCATCATCCTTCTCTCTTGCAGCGAGGAGCGTGTGATTGAGCACCACAAGCTGTTGAAAGGGCTCTCCAGAGGACAGGCCATTGTGCAGTGAGTATCAGATAAACAATGATTAGCCTCAGGGGGGCGGGCCGTCAGGGGAGACCTGCTTAAATCCTTCACGCCCACGCCTCAGGCCTGATGTGAGCCGATGCTGTAGATATTTAAGATGCTGTTAAACATCAATCTTAAGCAAATGAGTAACTGATCATTACGTCTGTTTCAGATATTTGACCCTGGTGGAGTCACTGCCCACATACGGAGTGCATTATTATGAAGTGAAGGTAAAAACTATAGTGTATTAGACCAATTGCCATACCCTTTTATGTGTCACAATTGAACTTTTGAATAATTTTTACGCCTAGTACCAATTATTTTTATGTTTTATGTAAGTGCCTGATAAGTAATATGCAGAACCATTTTCAATTATTATTTTACTTTCAGATTACCCAATTAAAATAATCATTACAATCATTACACTACAACTAGTGTTATTTTAGTATCGTTTAGATACTATGTTAATATTTTATTATACTATGTTTTTGTTAATATTTTGAATGAGAGTTTATTTTTATATTTTTCTGCTTTAGTTTAAATTTCAGTAATTTTGATGTTTTTGTCAGTTTGATTAGTTGTTTTTAAATATGTATATGTATATATATATATATATATATTTATTTATTTTTTATTAGATTTTTTTAGTTTGTTTTAGATATTTAGTATTTAGTTATTGGACATCAAGTTAAACTAAATGAAAATGAGAAATGTTGTCTTGGTAACTTGCTGAAATAAAATAAGTTTTATGTTTTTTATATTTTATTTTATTTCAGTTAATATTTGTTTCATTTCATTTCATTTCATGTTTGTTTATTTATTTATTTATTTTTAATTGTTAAAGTAAATTGGGAATTGTTGCCCCCTTGTTGGGTCATTTTGGGGATCGTGGCTAAATCCATTTAGTTTTTAAATATTTCAGGTTACATTTTATCTTAAGGTGATGTCGTTACAGTGTAATTGCATAAATAAGTACTGATTCATATTAATTAGCATATTTATATGGAATTAGGATTAGGGTTTGTTGCTTGTAATTATGCACACTTTACTGTTATTACTGTAGTAAGTACGCATTACACATTACTATGTGTCACTATGTCACCTTAAAATAAAGTGTTGCCAGATTTAAATATTTATTAATAGAAATGAGTCTTTCAGGCTGTTTGTGTGTAACTAATGGAAAGGTCTTTCTTGTCTGGCAGGATAAGCAAGGACTTCCGTGGTGGCTGGGCATCAGCTATAAAGGCATAGGACAGTATGACCAGCAAGATAAAGTAAAACCTCGAAAGGTACGTTGTGTTTTCCTGTCTCTGGGCATTGGAGGAATATTTGTTATATAAACAGAATCATGAGTCATTGTACAGAGCTCAGTATATCCTGTGAAATGAGGCTTTGATTTCCCCAGATGAGGCTCACAGCATGTCAGCACTTGCTGTCATGGTTTATTTGCACTTGAGATTATGATGATATAGAAATGAGCAGTGTAACATTCTACACGTATAGTCTGCATGTTACGTAAAACAGTGTGCTGATGAACACACGGGAAGAAAAAAAGTGTGCATTGTAAATATCTGATATATGAAATATTCAGTATTTAATTGGATACATTATTTAAAGGTACAAACTGACTGGAAATCAGAGCTCTATGAAAACTCGTTTTATTTTTTCCTTATTTTTTTCTGGACTCTGTTTTAATGTTTTGAATGACATTTCATTAATAAAAAATCATGTCTAATTAATTGAAATCATAAAATCTACACAATTTAACAACAATTGAATAAAAGTTTAACAAAAATTACATAAATATTTTTTTCCTCCTCAAATTTCATTTTATTTTTACCAAATTCTGTTTTATTATTTTTTTTTTTCCATTCAATTTGAATGGTTTCATTTCATTTTAATCATGAAAAGCATGTCTAATAAATAGAATTCATAAAAATATCGTAATAATTCATTAAATGTTTTACAAAAATAAGGCCCTATGAAATTTTTTCAGAAATTCTGTGTTGTGTATTTAAATTTTTCTGGTAATCAAATGAAGTCATAAAACGTCAACAATTTAATTAATCTTTTAATCAAATAAAATAAACAATCCATTTATCTTTTGGCAAAAGCTGCACAACAGAGGTTTACTGTTAAAATTAATAGAAAAAAAATAATGTTTTAAATAACTATTTTATTAGTGTTCGTATTACATTGAGAAGTACACTCTACTGTACAATAGTGATATATTTCTGTCATAATTTCTTCAAGTTAAACCGAACTGTGGATGGGATGCTGTGAAGCAGTGTTGCCAAGTCTGCAGTTTTCCCTACTACTACCTTTACACTGTTGCTTAAAGCGTTATTTCAATGAAGGGGACAGCACTTGATTGGGTTAGTATTGATGAACAGCTGGGTTGGTTTTGTTTCGCAGACCTGGCAACCCTGCCGTGAAGACCTTTGAGTTTCTGTGTGCATCTGTCAGTAGATTTTCCTCCAATGAATCAGTAAAATGCTCAAGAAGTGACTCACAGAGCAGCTCTGGGGATGAAGTTCATGTGTTCATGGTTCATGTCCTTATATAGTGGGACTGCCGAGGCTGAAAACAGTAAGCTCTATTCTTATGACTGGGTTCCGTGCGCGTTTTCCTCACCGGCCCTAAAATCATAGTAGAGAGATTGTGGCACTGATAATGCACAGAATTATGTAACACAGCACACACACACATGGGATTATGAACTGAAGAACTGGTTTAGGATTCTCAGGTGGAGCAGTGACCCAGCCTGAGTGAGAGTGATCCACCCTGGGCTTTAGTTGAGGTTCACAGCAGGGAGGAGAGCCTTGCTGCTCTGGTATCTGACTGATGTCATGAGCAGCGAGGCTGGGCCAAGACTGCGTGCCTGAGCTCCTGTAGGAAACCTGATGAGACAAGTCAGGAACCGCGAGTAAAGACGGCTTCAGCAGAGTAGTTGGTAACATAATGAAGAAGCTCAGGATTTGATTAACATAATTTGACCTTCCAAACCACCGGTAAGAGGCTCTAAAAGCTGGATAATTCAATTTCACACGTGAAGTCTTGAGAGAGTTTGTTCTTGTCGGTAACCTGCAGACGCCTCTGCTGAAATGTTGTGATTGTGTAAAACCGTGAAGGAGAAAGTGTTTATACTGTATTTTATTATGTTTAT
>NW_015547816.1:66148-66726 GCF_001515605.1 Sinocyclocheilus anshuiensis | reverse complement strand
AAATTTCTTGAGCAACCATACACTTTTACTACTTTGGTGTAGTAACATCAGTTTTTACTACTAATGGTACAATAACCATAAAAAATGTAGGTTTACTGTCAAATGTCTAAATTAAAAAAGGGACCTTTCAAAGGTTTGGGGTCAGAGATTTAAAAAAAAAAAAAATTAATACTTTTTTTTTTGTTTTTGTAATGGATGCATTAAAACCGCAGCCTTGGTGAACAGAAGAGTCTTCTTTTGAAAACATTAAAAATCTTACCTACCCCAAACTTTTGAATGACAGTGTGTTTACTCAATAAGATTGAATCAACTTCAGTATATATTTAGTTATTATTTATATATGTGACCCTGGACCACAAAACCAGTCATAAGGGTCTATACTTTGAAATTGAGATTTATACATCTTCTGAAAGCTGAATAAATAAGCTTTCCATTGATGTATGGTTTGTTAGGATAGGACAATATTTGGCCGAGACACAACTATTTGAAAATCTGGAATCTGATGGTGCAAAAAAAAAAAAATCTAAATATTGAGAAAATCATCTTTAAAGTTGTCCAAATGAAGTTCTTAGCAATGC
>NW_015547816.1:63396-65256 GCF_001515605.1 Sinocyclocheilus anshuiensis | reverse complement strand
GAAATATTGAGAAAATCGCCTTTAAAGTTGTCCAAATGAAGTCCTTAGCAATGCATATTACTAATCAAAAATTAAGTTTTAATATATTTACGGTAGGAAGTTTACAAAATATCTTCATGGAACATGATCTTTACTTAATATCCTAATGATTTTTGTCATAAAAGAAAAATCAATCATTTTGACCCATACAATGTATTTTTGGCTATTGCTACAAATATACCCCAGCGACTTAAGACTGCTTTTGTGCTCCAGGGTCACATATGTATTTAATATATGTATTATATATGCATTTAATAGGACAAAAGGAGGATTTTTTTAAAGAATCTTCATGCAAGAATCGTCATGTCATCAATGGCAGTTTATAATGACCATGTCTGTCGATCTCAGAAAGGCCTGAAATTTAATCATGTACTAATAATGTCCTCCTCTGTATTGTTCGCATTACATTTTTTTTTTTTCATATTCTTAAAATCATAATGGAATAATCATAAATGAATATAATTTGCGGATTGTTGTGGTTACATGCAGTACTGCAGCGGTTGCCAGGTTGACGTGTAGCGAGTCATTTTGCAGTGAGGTGCAGTCGGCGAAGCACCTGGACTCTAGAAATCAGCCCGTGAAACTCTCTCTCACATGTTGTTTTGTCCTGCTTTAGCTCTTCCAGTGGAAGCAGTTGGAGAACTTGTACTTCAGAGAGAAGAAATTTGCTGTGGAGGTGAATGACCCTCACAGGTGAGGAGAAAAGGTGGTTTTGAAGACTGATCTTGGATCTGTGTATGTGTATAAGTGATCATATGAGAGCTGCTTTCCACCATATATAAACTACTGTTGAAAACGTTTGGGGTCGGTAAGATATTTTAATGTTTTTTGTAAGAAGTCTCTTAGGCTCAACAAGTCTGCATTCATTTGATACAGTAATATTCTGAAATAGTATTACAATTTTAAATACCTCTTTTCTATTTGAATATATTGTAAAATGTAATTTATTGCTGATGCGCAGCTGTATTTTCAGCATCATTACTCCATTCTTCAGTGTCACGTGATCTTCAGAAAGCCTTATATAATGCAACAAGAAAAAGAAAATGTTAAAAATAAAACCTTGAAGATTCTGAAAACATTTTGACAGGGTTAAATAATAAAGCCTCTTAATGTTATAAATGCAAGTTTATTATTAATATGTATTAAAAGTTATTAAAAGATTAGTAAATGTTAAAAGATGTCTTAGTATGCATTGTGTATGAAAACGTTTGGGGTCGGTAAGATATTTTAATGTTTTTTGTAAGAAGTCTCTTAGGCTCAACAAGTCTGCATTCATTTGATACAGTAATATTCTGAAATAGTATTACAATTTTAAATACCTCTTTTCTATTTGAATATATTGTAAAATGTAATTTATTGCTGATGCGCAGCTGTATTTTCAGCATCGTTACTCCAGTCTTCAGTGTCACGTGATCTTCAGAAATCATTCTAATATGCTGATTTGCTGCTTAAGAAACATTTCTGATTATTAGCAATGTTGAAAACAGGTGTGTTGCCAAATATTTGTGTGGAAACCTGTGTTTTTCTATTCTTTGATGAATGGAAAGTTCAGAGAAACAACATTTATTTCAAATAGAAATCTTCTGAAATGTATTTATTTTTGTACTTAATTTAATGCATCCTTGCTGAATAAAAGTATTAATTTATTCAAAATAAAATCTTACTGACCCCAAACCTTCGGAGTGGTAGTTTATATCTCTTGCTTTAACTGTTTATGACTTGATCTCAACTCGCAAATCTAAAAAAATTAAATAAAATAGTTTATATAAATATAAGATTTTTAAATAATAATTAAATTCCATAAAACAGCATGCATGTATA
>NW_015547816.1:60861-63066 GCF_001515605.1 Sinocyclocheilus anshuiensis | reverse complement strand
TGTGTGTGTGTGTGTGTGTGTGTGTCTGCATGCAGGCGAACAGTGACTAAACGCACGTTTGGCCAGACGGGGCTGGTGATCCACACTTGGTATGCCAGTCATTCATTAATCAAAACCATCTGGGTCATGGCCATCAGCCAACACCAGTTCTACCTGAACAGAAAACAGAGCAAAGTAAGTCACCACACACCACTGTTGAGGTCTAATCAAGCAGATTGCTCACACATATCTATATAAGTGCAGTAGATTCATATGGATTGATAAGATTCAAAACCAAAAAGTTACATCAGGCGTTACACCATTCCAGAATTATGAAACATTTATTCCAATTATGGAACAGGTTCTTAATAATAGTCACTCTACACCCACTGTCTTGTGGCAGAGCAGAGGAGTGTGTGTGTGTTTGTGTGCTTCATAAATATTCATGTTTTCAGGTTGTATCTTTTTTCATCTAGAACAAAAATTAGGAACTGTAAAAAATAAACACTTCTGTATCCCACAGAAAAGAAAGATCACAAAATAGTTAACCCTGTAAAGCCTGACATACATGCATCATTTTTTTGAAATGGAACAATATATTGAATTTTTAAAAAAATAAATATTTTTAAAAAATCTACAAATTTTTTAAAAATAAAATAAAATAAAAAATTATCTATGAAATAAACACTTCTGTATCCCACAGAAAAGAAAGATCACAAAATAGTTAACCCTGTAAAGCCTGACATACATGCATCATTTTTTTGAAATGGAACAATATATTGAATTTTTAAAAAAATAAATATTTTTAAAAAATCTACAATTTTTTTTTTAAATAAAATAAAATAAAAAATTATCTATGAATAATCAAGTAAACCAAAGCTGCTTCAGTCTAGTAAATGATCATATTGAAATTTTACTAACAATATAACATTTTTTACATTTACTTTATAAAAGATTTAAACGCGTGAAGAAAAAGACACGTAAACCATGACCTGAAGAGTGACGCATTTTGATGATACTTAGCATAGAAGGCATGTAGTAGATTGTGTACAGCAGGTTTTGATGATGCTGATCATTTAGAGACCTATATAGTAGACTGTATAGGGTTAATATAATATCCTGTATCCTATTTATATCAATTAACAGGCAAAAATCACCACAGCCAGAAGTTTAGGAGACATCGCGACTGACCTGACAGAGAACGGAGCATCAAAGATGAACAAACTGAGCGCAGGGGTGAAAAATCAGCTCATCATGGCCAGTAACGGGAGTCTGGTTTCAACAGGTACATGAGCTCTGATCCTCAGAACAGTTCAACAGTATTTGATGGTTGAGTCAGCCTCTGTTTATCCACGTGTCCACACACATCCACAGATATCCGTTCACTTATTTAGCGGCAATGAGCTGCTCTGATGGCTTCTTTTCCTCTTATTTGTTGCTTTCTCTCAAGCCTTTCCTGTAGACTCATTGTAGACTTAGCGATATGTCATTAAAGTTCATTGTACTTTACATAGTCTTGACGTGATCATTTTCCTCTTTTACGTGTCACCATGAATGCATGCAATATTTTATGCATTATTTCACAGGTTCGGCTGACTCTGAAATGAACGACGACCAGAAAAAAGAGAAACTTGCGGAGCTGAGAAAGAAAGAGAGCGAGATCCAGGATATGCTAAGCCAAAAACTGACAGAGCTGAAAGAAATATGCCTGCGGGAGGCTGTAAGAGCAAACAACAGTTGTTTTTTTTATTTTTGACTGTGTTATGATCACACTATAGAACATCCAGTCTAATAAATAACAGAATAGTACATATAGTATGTACTATAATAGTTATATTGCTTTTTACGCTATTCAATAAACCAGAAAACTGAGAAGCTTAGACAAAATTTGACCAGTTTATGTATTTATTTATTTATTTTTTTTCTTAGCCAGTGAAACTAGATTGTATAACCTGTATATACCATTAAAAGGTTTGGGCTCAACTTTTTATTTTTGAAGAAATTAATCATTTTAGCGAGTAAGGATGCATTAAATTGCTAAAAAGTGACAGTAACGTAATTTATAATGTAACAAAAGAATTCTATTTCAAATAAATACTTTTTTTTTTTTTTTTTACTTTCTATTCATCAAAAAAAGTATTGAAAAATGAAATGTATCACGGTTTCCACAAAAATATTGTGCAGCACAACTGTGTTCAACATTGATAATAATCAGAAATGTTTCTT
>NW_015547816.1:45123-60008 GCF_001515605.1 Sinocyclocheilus anshuiensis | reverse complement strand
TAGAAAACAGTTCTTTTAAATTGCAATAATATTTCACAATATTACTGTTTTTACTGTATTAAAAACATTATAAAAATCTTACCAAACTCAAACATTCAGAGCATTATAAAATGCTATATACTGAATATTAGGACCAATATGATTTTTCATCTCACTTTCTCATTACACTCACAGGAATGAGAATGAGATTTTTTTGCCATTGCATTAATGCGAAGGAAATTTTTCTTTATGCAAATTGTTTATTATTTCCGTCTTTTAATTTTGAGGTGAAATATGACCCACGCATGTTCTTTGTGACTTTCATCCATTAACAGCAAGTTTTATCTGTTTTCAGGAACTTACTGGCAAACTCCCAAAAGAGTATCCCCTCATCAAAGGCGAAACTCCTCCTCATGTTCGGAGGAGAGTCGGGACGGCCTTCAAATTGGATGACCTTTTCCCATATAATGAAGTTAGTGTGAAACACTGCCACACAACAATGTTGCCAAATACAGGTGCATCTCAATAAATTAGAATGTCGTGGAAAAGTTCATTTATTTCAGTAATTCAACTCAAATTGTGAAGCCAAATTTCTTGACACGTCTGTGTGTGGTGGCTCTTGCTGCCTTGACCCCAGCCTCAGTCCATTCCTTTTGAAGTTCACTCAAATTCTTGAATCTATTTTGCTTGACAATCCTCATAAGGCTGCTGTTCTCTCGGTTGGTTGGCATCTTTTTCTTCCACACTTTTTCCTTCCACTCAACTTTCTGTTAACATGCTTGGATACAGCACTCTGTGAACAGCCAGCTTCTTTGGCAATGAATGTTTGTGGCTTACCCTCCTTGTGAAGGGTGTCAATGATTGTCTTCTGGACAACTGTCAGATCAGCAGTCTTCCCCATGATTGTGTAGCCTAGTGAACCAAACTGAGAGACCATTTTGAAGGCTCAGGAAACCTTTGCAGGTGTTTTGAGTTGATTAGCTGATTGGCATGTCACCATATTCTAATTTGTTGAGATAGTGAATTGGTGGGTTTTTGTTAAATGTGAGCCAAAATCATCACAATTAAAAGAACCAAAGACTTAAACTACTTCAGTCTGTGTGCATTGAATTTATTTAATACACGAGTTTCAAAATTTGAGTTGAATTACTGAAATAAATGAACTTTTCCACGACATTCTAATTTATTGAGATGCACCTGTAGAGGACTGAGTAATAGACACTGGGGGTTTGGCTCTATTGCTATGAGACTGTCCTGAGCTGGTCAAATGCCAACATGCTATTTTTAGCTGACGTGTGTCTGTATGTGGAAGTGTTTGTCCATTATCACCTGTAAGATTTTAGCTGCCAAATAATTTCAGCATGTGGCCTTGTATAGGAGATCAATCTTGGAAAAAAGGCACTTGTTTGATACAAGGAATTCTGCTTATTGATTGGTGGCTTCAACCACAGATTTTTTTAGGTTGTGGCCTTAAAGACCCCATGGGATCATGACAGGTTATCATTTTATGGGTTATTATAACTCATCTGTATTAGCTGTGAGGCAATCTACATGCTAGAATACTTGTAAAAGTTGACAAAATAAGCATCTCTTTGCATTTTGGAAAACAGAGCACAAATACTGATGACTCTGCTCACTCATATCAACAGGCGTATTTACATTTTTGGACAGATTTATGAATAGAATACAAAAAAATCGACATTGTTTTGACTTCCCAGGATCCATACCTCAGAAATTTGGAGAGTCGCTTTGCGTTGCAGCAGAAAATCGTGGAGGCAGCCAAGAAGCTCGCTGCTGAGCTTGACATCTCTAAATTAGTGAGGAAAAAAAGGAGGAGGAACTGTCTGGATGCCATGCAAAAGCTGCAGGAGATCGAAGATGAAATTAACCAATACAGACTGAAGAAAGGACAAAAACCCACACAGAGAGCTTCTGTGATCATAGCCGGTATGTTAAAGGAACACTCCACTTTTTTTGAAAATAGTCTCATTTTCCAACTCCCCTAGAGTTAAACAGTCGAGTTTTACCGTTTTCGAATCCATTCAGCCGATCTCCAGGTCTGGCGGTAGCACTTTTAGCTGTAGCTTAGCATAGATCATTGAATCTGATTAGACCGTTAGCATCTCGCTCAAAAATGACCAAAGAGTTTCGATATTTTTCCTATTTAAAACTTGACTCTTCTGTAGTTACATCGTGTACTGAGACCGACGGTAAATGAAAAGTTGCTATTTTCTAGGCCGATATGGCTAGGAACTATACTCTCATTCCGGCGTAATAATCAAGGAACTTTGTGCTGGGGACTATTTTCAGGCGCTGCGTAATATCATTGCGCCTGCTGCACTCATGGTACGGCAGCAAAGTTCCTTGATTATTACGTACTTTTAAAAAGTGCACTTTGTAATAATGTCATAAATGTTATACTTAAAAGTACATTTTATCATTGTTTTAATAATCTTTCGTAGTGTTTTAAAGAAGTACACTTGTGTTGATTAAAATAAAGCACATGCAAAGTACTTGATTGTAATTTTAACTGTAGGGTTATTTGAAATTACATTAAAAGTATGTACCAAATTGCTAATTTATCATTACAAATTACTAATTAAATAGATGACATACAAGTTTCAATAGTAATTACATTAAAGTATACTTTAGTTTATCATAAATGCTCGTCAGTATCTGTCTGAAGGAAGACATTAAAACAAGATACACACGAACAGAAATGCAGCTAAAAGACACAAGGCTGTGTAACAGTAAAGCAAATTATCACTGCAGTTTTACTGTGACTTTGATTGTGGCTCATGCAATATAATTCATATAGTGAATATACATATACATATGCTAGATATACATTTATTAGGCTATGAATTTAATGTGTTGGTTTAGTGTGATTAATTATAAAAAATAGGGCATAATCAATCAAACAACAATATATGCTTTTGATTAATTTGATTAATCATTTCATGTAGTTAATTCAGTGAAATGTTTGATTTAATTCATGTAGTGTTTCATTAACATAACATCATTTCTCTTTCTTCCATAGATGAACTGGCTCAGTCCGAGTGCAGCTCCCTGTGTGATAGTCTTCCTCTAGATGACGGTAATGACATCAATTATGAAACCACTATCAGCTCTCTGCTTATGTAATTAAGATTTATTACAATACACTACTTCACTTCCAGTGCTTCTCCCTCAGCATTGTTCCCTAATGTAGGCACTGAGTCATGCACATTGACACACTCATAATAGATCATTTATCATGCAGAACCAACAATGAATTGATATAATATTATTTGAACTGGATGCAACCAAATGTAGCAGAGCAGAAAACACAGCAGTCAAAAACCATATTTGTGTCTTCAGAAGATGATGGCCAGAGGCCGCGTTCCCGCTCTGTCCAGTGTTCCCCGTGTCTCAGTCCTCCTCTGTCATCGTCCGGCCTGGAATACGACACCGAGAGACGATCCTCATCCAGCGACACACACCACGACAGAGCTCTTAACAGGTGTGAATACTCACAGTACAACATGATCTTCTAGGCTCAATAGGGTATATGTCGAACGTCACCTGACCAAACCCGGAAAACAGGTCTCATCGCTTCCGCTTGTCGGAGAACGTGTTAACAGCTGTATTAAATAATAGCTATATCTATGGACTTTTAAGATAATCAGTTAAACTAGCTAGCTATTTTCAATTTTTATATCTAAATGTTAGTGAAAAGAATAAAAATAAAAAACTTTTAGATATCAGTCCGCATATGTGATGGACATTGGTTATGATCATCATTGTTATCTACTTTGAAGGCATCTTGAGTAAAACTGCTTCATATTTAATGAAGCATATGCAAAATGCTTGAACCAGAAGCGACGAGACCCGCTTAACAGAATACGGAAGTCTGTTGCGCATAACCCCTATCTCATGGAAAAAAGCAGCATTGTCCTTATGCAAAAACATTATTTCTTATTTTTTGTCTTGATTTTGGGGTTAAAGACTACCCAGACATGTTCTTGACCGTTTTCGTAAGATTTAACGCCTGAGCTCTTGGTTTAGCCATCACCTGACATATCTCTTTCATCTGAAGTATTCTTTTGTCTGTTTTAATTCAGATTAGATCATGAGGTCCAAGGGCCAGGACGTTATTACACCCCCCGAGAGGTGTTCTCTGCCCAAAGCAGTCCGTGTAAAACTTTACCCAGAATGCAGAAGGACCCCCGCAGCTTACCCCAAACCCCCGTCATGCCCCGTAATGCCTACAGCAGCAGCCAACTCAGGTGAGCTGACTCGGTCCATTAAAAACCACTCAGAAAATCTTACACTCACAACCACATACAACACCCTAGAATTGTGGTGGTGACACAATTCAAACACAACTCACAATTTCTTAAAAAAATGTAAAAAAAGTCTAGTTGGCTTTGTGGTTTTTATATGATCTAAGTAGTTTATTTTATTCAGTGCACTCTCTTTCACCAAAACAAACAAAACTTATTGGCCTTCTGTAGGTCGGAAGGTCACATCCGTGGTTTCCGGCACCGCAGCGGCAGTTTGGAGTCCCAGTCACAACTTCTCCACTCTCACTGTGCAAACAAGTCGGCCTTCCCTCTGTCTCCTTCCCGCCGTAGCAACAGCACCGAGGTGCTGGACGACTGCTCGTCCTATACCAGCATGTCCAGCATGGACTATTGCCTTCCTTGCTCAGCCACTCCTCCCTACCGCATGCTGGACTCGCAATCCCACGACTACCGGCTCCACCGCAAAGTGGAGATCTACGGCAATACAGGCAGCATGCCCAACTTGGTCCCTCAAAACTCCAGCTGTTATGGCTACCAGCAGAATCACTATGGCCCTACTGCGTACAACGTGACTAGGTATCCCGGCATCGAATATGAGCCTTGTTCTAATGGAGCTTACGTTTACGAGAGCGAACTCGAGGGTCACTATAACATCAACCCCACTTACCCAGCACATGGTTACCAGAGTCGTAGTCGGAACAGGCATTATGGAATAGAGGGGTCGGATAATTTGTCACAGAATCCATATGCCACTGTGAGGCCCCCTAGAGGACGACAGGGACCCTTGAATGAGGTGCTGACGAAGAACATGTACAAGGCTTTGGTGGCGGAGCATTTGAAGGGATGGTACAATCGCAGTGCCGGGCACAGGGACCCAGGTGCCTATCAGCTGGTGTACACCTACAAATATGACCGAGGTTCCCAGCACAGCCTGGGCTACCAGACGCTGCCCGCACCCTTCAGCCATTCCAGCAGAACCAACTCCTTCTCCTCAGGTAAGTTCCTCAAATATAACACAATATATAAAATCAATCATATTGGCGACAAAATGGCAGGTTCTGGTGCAGGGCTGCAGTAAGCAGTTGTTGGACCCGGTATAAACCATTAATCATGGGCCCCTTGGCTGAAATAGTGTTCTCAAGTGATCTGGATCCTTCTTAATCCAGTCCGGGCCACACTCAAGCCAAAAGGTCCAGTTGTCCCCCCTTTTAGGTGGCCCTGTTCTGGTATGACCAAAACAATTACTTTCAAACTCTGGCAGGTTCTGGTGCAGAGCCACAATAAGCAATTGTTGGGCCCAGTACAAACCATTTATCATGGGCCCCTCAGTTGAAATAGCATTCCCGAATGGCCACCCTCAAGACAAAATTTTTAGTTCCCCCCCCTTTTTGGCGACCTTGCTCTGGTATGACCAAAACAATTACTTTCAAACTCAGTAGTCACCAAATTTACTATAAGAACTGATGGTTTACAAATTGCACAGTGAAAATGGACCAGTGAGAAGTAAGATATTGATTTGCTGTTGATTGCCACAACGATTCAAAATTCGAATAAACTTTGGCACGTCACTCGTCCTGCACCCCGTGTGCTATGGCAGGGGTAGGCAAGTTCGTTCCTAGAGAGCCGCTGTCCTGCAGAGTTCAGCTCCAACCCTGAAAAACCCTCACCTGCCTATAGCCTTAGTAATCCTGAAGACATTGATTAGCTTGTTTAGGTGTGCTTGATTAGGGTAGGAGCGAAACTCTGCAGGACAGCAGCTCTTTAGAACCAAACTTGCCTACCCCTGTGGTATGGGAATGAGTGATACCTTATCATGCAGATTGTTGATGAAAGTGTGCTAGTTCTATGATTTATTTTTTTATCTGGTAGGCAATAAAATGGGCAGAACATCCTGTAGATGTGCACTGAGGGAAAGAATCAAGTCAAATCTGGAGGCCAGAATATTGCAGAGCCTAGGTCTTCAACCCTGCTCCTGGAGACCCACTGTCCTGCAAAGTTTATTTCCAACCTGCTTCAGCCCACATAGCCTGTGATTTTTCAAGTGATCCTGAAGATCCTGATTAGCTGGTTCAGGTGTGTTTGATTAGGGTTGTAGCTAAACTCTGCCGGACAGTGGCCTTCCAGGAGTAGGGTTGAAAACTTGTAGAGCAGGGGTGCCCAATCCTGTTCCTGGAGATCTACCCCATGCAAATTTCAGCTCCAAACTTGATCTAACGCAACTGAACCAACTATTTAAGATCTTCAGGAGCATGTGATAATTACAGACAGCTGTGTTGGAGCAGGGTTTGCTCTGAACTCTGCAGGTAGGTAGGTCTCCGGGAACAGGATTGGGCACCCCAGTTGAAGAGACTTGTGGTGGACACTTTGGCTTGGGCCAGTAAGCAACCACACAGAGCACCTTAGAAACCACATAGCAGCCTAGCAACCACACAGATCGAATCTTATACCTCCCGATCTGCTCGCACACAAATCGGGGCTGCCCTGATTAATATCAAACATGTTTGATATTTAGGATTTTAAATCAGGATGATGACGGCTATGATTACATCGGTACTTTCACAATAGCCAATACGCGACCGCAAAACAAGCTGTTGTACGGGTCCGTTGGATAGAGTAGATGGAGAAACTGTTTGTGGAAGTTTTGCAATAACGCAACTGTCTGTATAATGTGTCGAAAACGTACCACAACCGTAAGGACAAAGAGTGTAGAAAGCTGCTAGCATGCTAGCTAACATATGTAAACATTGCTGAAACGTCAATGACGATCTGCTGCGTGAGATCACGCGAGGCGCTCCCTCTGTTATGATAATCTTAATAAAATCTTGTAGTGTGTGATGCACCACGATTTTCAGATCTTATAATGTGTGCGTGTTTAAGATTTGAGGCAAGAAAATCTGCGAAGATTCTTATGTGTGTGCTGCAACCAGATTTCATAATCGGTTAGGATTTTAACACTCCTGTAGTCTGAGCCTTAGCAACCACACAGAGCACCTTAGCAACCACATAGCAGCCTAGCAACCACACAGAGGACCTTAGCAACCACATAGCAGAGGCCTAGCAACAACACACAGCACCCTAGCATTGTAGCAGTGAGTTTTGCATGGGTTTCTACCCCTAACATTTTTCTTGGAAACACTTTATTTTGATGGTCCACTTTAGACTTTCTGCTGACTGCAAGTAACTATATCAACTACCCGTCATTAGAATATTAGTAGACTCTCTGCTTAATGTCTGCTACAGTTAATTTTTATAGTCCCCAATAGACATTTTACTGACTATAAGTAACTTTGCAAGTACATGTCAACATATTTTACTAACTCTAACCTTAACCCTAACCTAACAGTCTACTAATACTCTAATAAGAGTTAGTTGACATGTAGTTACAAAGTTACTTATAAAAGTTAGTAGAATATCAAAAGTGGATTATCAAAATTAGCATAAACTTTTGTTCTGATGAAATTTAAGTTAACATTACTTGCCATATCACACCTCTCTTCCTCACTAGTGTCATCTACTGCCAGTGGAGGGGGAAACTGGCAGAATCATTTAGCCGTGGGTCTGACTGATGGTGAATTGCCAGACGGTCCCTTGAGCGCTGGGGCTTACAGTCCTACATACAGTCGCAGTCCTACACACAACAGGTGAGATAGAAAAGCAGTCTTTTGAAGACAAACCTGTGTGAGGCTACTTTGGACAAGACCCACAAACCAGCCATTTAGGCATGTTCATAATAGGTGTATTTGTCCGTCTAACAAGGTTTGATATGCATATATGTTTATGAATGTTGGAATGTAAAGCTTTATTTTAGTAACAGCTCTCAATTTAGGCTCTCCACACTGAATACCATCATATTCATTCTCTGCCTTGTGCAGGTGTGTCCAGTCCTGCTCCTGAAGGACCACCTTCTTGTACAGTTTAGCTTTAACCTGCTAAAACGCACCTGCCTGGGAGTATCTAGTAATTCTGGCACCTTGAGTTGCTGGTGCAGGTGTGTTTAATTAGGGTTCACCCTGAACTATTCAGGACAGTGGCCCTGCAGGACCAGGATTGGACAACCTTTCTGTGACTTTTGACTGGCGTTCTGTAGTAGGTGACTATAATCACTGTGGGCATCAAATTTAATCTGTCACAAATTAAAATGAGGCTTTGAGACTGTTATTATGTCATAATGGCTTAAGGCAGGGGTGTCCAGTCCTGTTCCTGGATGGTGTTCAGCTTCAACACACCCACCTGGAAGTTTCAAGCGATTCTGAGGACCTTGATGAACTGGTTCAGGTGTGTTTAATTAGGACTGGAGCTGAACTCTGCAGAATAGTGGCGCTTCAGGAGCAGTATTTGACACCCTGGCTTAAGGCCCTAGGTAACAGCTAATGTTTACAACATGTTGTGTTTTGACCTATAGACGTTTATGGAAATAAGCATTTTTACTTTGTCTTGTTAAATATGGGTTCTACCTTGACTAAGGTCTGTTGTATCAGTATTAGGCCATAGTAGAGTATTGTGTTGCAGTTAGGATTTGTGGCTGTACAATGTTTTTAAAAACATGCTAGTACTACACCTAAGATAATGTAACTAAAAAAAAAACAATGATAAAAAAACAACAAATAGTGCAAACCAAACAAATAATAAAAACAAAAAGAGATCAGACAAACAAAAACAATAATAAAACAGAGATCAAATAATGCAATCAAAATTAAAAATAAAAACAAAAAGTGATCAACCAAAACAAAACAAAAAAGAGAAAGTGATCAAACAAATAATGCAAATGAAATGAAAAATTTAAATAAAAATTGATCAGACCAAACAAACAATAATAGCAAAGATCAAATGAACAAAACATAAAAATAGATCAAATAAACCAAAAAATAAAAACAAAGAGATGAAACAAACAAAACAAATAAAAACAAGTTCAAAAAAAATTAAATTACATGCAATGTGCATTGTAGATTATAAAAACCGCCAAGTCAGAGCAATTTTGTTGTTTTATACATGCAAAATAAAATGTTTTAAAGGTTTGAAACATTTTGAAAAAAAAAAAAAACTAGCAGCCTCCGAGAGTCATTGTTGCAGATTTTTAGGATGAGAATAAAATCAGACCAAACTACAATGTTTGTTAAATATTTTGTGGTGGCTTTAAAAAACTTCAGTATGTAATTTATGTGAACTACACAATTTCTGCACTGTCAACTAGTTTAATTACGATGATCCTCGGGTTTTTGGGTGTCTACGTGGTTCTTTCCAATCTGACAGCATCATTATGACAACCTCAACCTCAACTTCATCAACTGTTGATGTGTTTTAATGTTTGCATTTTCTCCTGTTGCTTATGGCAGGTTCCCGTCAGAAAGTGCCACCTCTCACACATCAGAGCCGGTAGAGGTGTTTGGAGCCATGGCCAGCTGTTCTGACGCAGACCATTAAAGAGCAATGAGGACAGGCCAGCTGTCAAACTGTCATCTTTCACTGATATGATTTCATTTTTTACACGTTAGAGACTGACACTGACAGTACTGGTTTAAAGCTCTTGTTATGCCCTCTCAAAACCTTGAGCTTTACTTATAGACCAGTGAAACAAGGAAAGAAGCTTACAAATTTTTACAAGATGACCTCAATGTCTAGGATGGGAACTATCCATGAATGAAATTTCTTTTTGGAGAATGTCACTTTTTGGAATAGCTCATTCCGCATGTCAGTCCCGTCACAGAGCACACGCTGATACTGCAGCAACACGACTGCTGTATTTACCGACTTCTGGACGACCAAAAGACATACCGGCACAACAGGAAGTAGAAAGGAACCAGAAGCACCTTACGGACAGATGTGGACAACATGGACCTAATTCTCTCTCGTGCCTCAGAATGGGATGTGTTTCAGAGTGACAGGAGACCATGCTAGTGGACGTCTAGCCTAACAAATGACTCGTAAAACGCCCAGGACTGTCAGAGCATCAGTGTTTATGCTCATTAGCACTGTGGCGAGAAAAGTAAACCAACCAAATGAGATGTGCACACTTATAGTGAATGTCATTTCATACAGGAGTTTCTGAGAGAGTGAAGAAACTAGCCATATCACATGACCTTTTGGACCTTTTTTACATTGTCTCATGCAGAAGAGTGATAGAACAAAACATGGCAAGAACAAAATACTGTAAACATTATTATGACTGAGTGGCTGTTTTTTAAATGGCATTTTATTTTTAATTTATTGAGCTGTCTGTGCTTGTAGAAGTGCATATATGCGTTCTGACTGTGTATCATTACATGACAAGTGAGTGGCTTGCTTGCTTGATACTGTAGATATTTTGTTCTGCACAAATTCTGTTAGAACAGCACTTGAATGAAATAAAGCTTGGCAAGACCACGGATACAAGACCCTGGAAAACACAGATGTTAGTTGTTCTGCTTTAAGAAGAAAAAAAAAGATGTCAGCCCAACATTTCGAGGCTAAAAAATACTTTAAGGATGTTGTCAGTGTTCTTAGAGGAATGTTCCGGTTCAACACAGGTTAAGCTGTAGGACGGCATCTGAAGTGTGCTGTTGATTAGTAGATCATTTACTCATTCCTCAGTTTGTGTCAGAGCTCTGCATGTCCAAACACACACATGTACACAGCTGCACTTACAATGGAAGTAAGGCAAGACATTACAGAGGACATGTACAGCTTGTACTTTTGTTAAAGCACTTATTTTATTTTCTTCCTTACAAAAAAAGTCGAATCTGAGCTGTAAAGTTGTAATGAAATCAAATATAAATAACAGATGAAAAACAAAATTTTAAATGCATTCTTGACAACTAGCTAAAGTTTAAGCACTAACATTGGAAATAAATAAATAAAACTGAACTAAAACAGAAATAAAAATAAATTAAACATAAATAGAAATTAAAGCAAAAGCTATATAATACAAATAATAAATAAAACAAAAGCTATACTTCAAAATGTAAAAAATGGTATAAATAATACTAAATTAACACTGGTTAGGAGCTTAATATAACTTTTCACAGATAAGTTACAGTAAGGTTCCATTAATTAACTACATTAGTAAACAATTAAAATACCTCTAATGCATTTACTAATCTTAGTTAGTGCAAATTTCAATGTTTACGAATACATAATTAAAACCAAACGTATCTTTAATATTATTTAATGGACATGAGCTAACATGAACAATTACTAACTGAACAATAAACTACAGTAACATTAACAAAGATGAATAAATACTGTAACAAATGAATTGCTCATTCTTAATACTAATCCGTATTGACCCGAATATAAGATGATGTTTTTTTTTTGGAAATACATCTGAAAAAACGTGGTCGTCTTATTTAACTTCTACTGTTAATAAGATTTTGGTAGGCTACTATTAGATGGATAGCCTAAATGTCCTAATTCAGATGGGCTACCTGTTTTTTTTTGTTTTTTTAACGGTATATCAAAAAGTGTATATTTTTTAAATGTGATTGTTGGTACATTTTACCAGTTTTTACCATACTTTCAAAACAAAAATTAAACTAGGAAAAATATGCAATATGAAAATAACTGAAGACAAAATGTGTTTTACTGAGAAAAAACAAGATTTGGGTTTTTAAAAGCCTTTTTCCAAAAGGTACATCTGGAAAAAGGAGGGGTCGTCTTATAATCAGGGTCGTCTTATATTCGGGCCAATACGGTAATTATTGTAGTGTTTCTGCGTTTTTATCCCACTAGTCTTGTAGTCTTGATGTATTATTTTTGTGGCGATACTTTCAAATTATGAAATACTTTTGAGTTTTTTTCAGTTTATCCCAGTGCAGCATCTTGTTCCATATACATCCATTGTAAGTGCTTTACTGAATTCTTTTTATAGCTGTCGCAGATCAAACTCGGCCTGTTTTGAGTCTGAACCATTCCTTTAAGCCTCATGAACGAAATGCCCATGTGCCATGTAGGAACACCCAGATCTCCTGCTGCGAATGTGTCAATCTGATGTATTTCCTGTAATGTCTGTATTTGTGGCTTAGAAGCATGTGATGTAAAAGCACACGTTTTAGAAAGTCGTTTAGTGTTTTTTTCAAGTGTACGGTTTGACCCAGCACACCTTTCAGTGGAAACCACGAACTGTTCATTCCTTGAATCAGTAGTCTCTCGTTTTCCAGCGGGATGTGAATTAAAACGAGGTGTGTATTTACATCAGTGTCTCATATTAGATCCTCTCAGTCTGTGCTGCTGTAGTCACAGAGGCAACACAGAGTCAATCGATTCCTAAAGAAAAGAGCTGACAGGAAGTGTTCGGACTCGTCTGTGCGGCTATTTGTGTTGCTCCCTTCAGGACGGAGGAAAACTGAACAAGCGTGTATTACAGGCATTTCCCACCTGCCTTTGCTTATATTGGCCATTATCTAAGATGCTTTTCCAAGGACGCTTAATCCAACAACTTTTTTATTATTCATTCTAGTTTGACAGCCAGCAAGACTTCACTTGCTATGGTTAATAGTGCCATGCCCAACCGTATGTTTGTATGTAGCAGGTTCATTTGCTGCATGGCTGGTAATATAATGATCTCAACAGTCTTTTTGCTGCAGCAGTCTTGTCCTAACAAGAATCTCTGCCATGTTAGCTCTTGAACACTCAGCCTGTGTTGTGGTACAGAGCCCAGCTTATGCGGTGAATGCAGCGCAGCTATTTCATTGAGTAATAAAACTAATCAACAGCCTCACCACAAAAATCTAAGACATGCAGCCTGAGACGCACTGGGATACCAAGAAAGAGGCTATGAATCTATCAATATATATGTATTTAATGAAGTCTATGAATTTTGAAGCGGAATTTTCAGCATCATTACTCCAGTCTTCAGTGTCACATGATCCTTCAGAAATCATTCTGATATGCTGATTTGATGCATGATTAAGTTTTTGCTGCGTAATATTTAGTGGAAACATTGTTTCAGGATTCTCTGATGAATAGAAAGCTCAAAAGAACAGCATTTATTTGAAATAGAAACTTTTGTAACATTATAAATGTTTTTACTGTCACTTTTGTTCAATTTAATGCATAATAATGAATGAAAGTATTAATTTCTATTTAACACACATACCCCACACATTTGAATAGTAGTATATCATCAGCATATTAGAGTAATTTCTGGAGGATCGTGTGACACTGAAGACTGGCGTAATGATGCTGAAAATACAGCTTTGATCACAGAAATAAATTACAATTTAAAATATATTAAAATAGAAAAAAGTCATTTTAAATTGTAGTAATATTTAACAATATTAGTGTTTTTCAGCCTTGGTGAGCATAATAGACTTCATTAAAAACATTTAAAAATCATAGTGTTTCCAAACTTGTACTGTATTAGTGTACTGTATAATTTGTATTTATGATATTATTTTAATATGCATGTGGGACTGGAGACCCTAAATTATTGTGTACCGTGGCTTGTAGATAATATGACAGAACGACCAAACTGATGTCAAAACAGGAAGCTGATTTGTGCAAATGCATTCTTTCGACACATATTAGTGGTTGAGGGACAAATTCTGTCATTGCAAAAGTCCCAGAAGGTCACGGGGTCACTGGATTACAAAGATCTGCATGGGTCAGTCTCACAAAGTCATATTTCACAGAAAAAAAAAAATATATATATATATATATGTGGGTGATTCTATAATTGGAGATACATTTGGCACTGCAGAAAGTTAAGAAAAAAAACTTTTCACTAACAGATTTTTTTTTCAGTATCTTATTGAAAACATATTTAATTTTAATAATTCAGTGCTTGCCAAACACAAGTTACTTCCATTTTTTACTTTTAATGAAAAAACAGATGTCTTTATTGTATTGTTTGTCAACTCTGTTACGGACAAATTAGCCAATGTGTAGAAATAACAATAAATCATAACAGGAAAAATCCTTCTTGTTTCATTAGACAAACAGTCCTTACATTCCATCACTTGAAACTGAGATAATATTTCACCTATGCATACCTTAAAAATAAAAATAAAAACCTATGTCTTCACAGAATTGTCCGCTTGGAGCAAATATTTTTCATCTGAAAATGTATTATATGCAATATCCAGTTAAAAAAAGAAATGTTGGTGAAATATTATAAGGGTGCAAAAATAAATCAATAATGTTTATTAGATTTTAAACAACAAATGTATTGTTTTTTGTGAAAATTGTTCATAAACAGAGTTCACCCTTTAAGAAACAGAATTGTAAAGTAACAGAATTGTCCGATGGACTGTCAACTCTGTTACTGCACTGTCAGCATCGTTACTCTACCTTGGTAACAGAGTTTGACGGTAACAGAATTGACTATTTTCTTTATGTTTTGCCAAAAACTCCACTTGCGAGCGTAAATGCTAAGAACACATGGCACTAATGAAATCATGATTAAAAGACTTTTAAATAACACAAAGTGTGATCAATGAAAAAAATCTGTTTTCCTTTTGATATTGTGGTAACAGATTTGACACTTTATAAAATAACTCTTGGTGTAAGAACTGTTTAGATTAAAATATTTTCTTAGAGAGAGCACATAGACTTTTCAGTGCTTCAGATCTTAACAGGGAGGGAAAGTGACATCATTTCCTGTATCTCACATAGTTGTGGGAGATAATTCCACTAATTTAAAGGCAA
>NW_015547816.1:40973-45090 GCF_001515605.1 Sinocyclocheilus anshuiensis | reverse complement strand
TGTAAGAGCTTTTTAGATTAAAATATTTTCTTAGAGAGAGCACATAGACTTTTCAGTGCTTCAGATCTTAACAGGGAGGGAAAGTGACATCATTTCCTGTATCTCACATATTTGTGGGAGATAATTCCACTAATTTAAAGGCAACGTATGGTACGGTAACAGAGTTGACGCAAGATTTACGGACACACATTTTTATAAGAAAAGTTTTTTTTTTTTTATAATGTAGAATTAGGTAAATGACTCTTTAGGGCTTTTATAAATAAAATGAATGAAATATTACCAAAAGAAAAGTACAATAAAATATTTTGATTACACAATGATACATGATGGAAAAAATGCACTGACTAATTCGGACAACAAGAAATCATGGTTTTCAGCTATTTAAGACACTTTTTGCAAAAAAATATTATATTGTTATGGACTGTAACATCTTTTTTTTTTTTACACATAAAATGCTTAACTGGAATGAAAATAATGTCACAATACAATACGAAAACTCTTAATCAACCTAAAAATAAACTCAATATTTTTGTATAATTAAATACAATTTAGTAAATCAGTAAATTAAATCAAATTTAATTTTGATTTGGGGTAAATAAGACCCAGACATGTCCTTGACAGGTTTTGTGTATTGAGGTTTTGTGTGTATTGAGGTTTTGTGTACTGTATTGAGACATACTGTATATGTACATTTCTCAGATTTCAAAATTTCATTCTTAATATTCATACGGTATACAGTATTTTTCATTAGCAACCTTTTTTTTTTTTAGAAACAAATTTATCAAAAAAATGTGTTTTCAGCCTTTTCTGATGCCATTTAAAAAAATTAGAATTTGAAAATAATTTACATGATTTCATATATATATATATGCATAAACAACAACAACAACAACAACAAAAAACATAATGGCACTTAGTGCTCATAAGGACATACACTCACAAATTCACTCGGTCCACCTTAAATTCACATAAAAAAAAAAAAACTGTACACCAGCTTATTTAATTTTATACAGTTTATATAGTCTAATGATACATATACACGGCAAATCAGGTTAATAAAAATTAATATAGGTAAACAATAATCATCTGCTGTGCCTTTTCGTCAAGATAATCACAAAAGTCTAATCTACTGTGCAAGTCAACACAGACAGCTGCTGTCTGTCATTTCTGCATAGACCGTCATGTCATACAAGACATGCAAATGCATAGCACACTTACTAGCAAGGCTTTTCCTCAGGGCCCATGATGGCTGTCATTCAAATCATACTTAAAGGGACACAGATGTATTCAAAGTTGAAAGAAACTACACGAAATAGTTTCTGAATAATCCAAGTTTTCCATCCTGACATCATTTTCACAGCTTCCCAGAAACCCAGAAAAAAAAAATAAACTCATGCCATCTACAAATGTTTTCAAATTGCTTTCTGGGAAGCTGACAATGGGATAAAGTACAAGAATGTAACATAGTTGGATCATATTTACAGTAACTGTGCTATCAATAGTAGCTTTTTCGTATTTCTCAGGGTCCTGAGGGTTTTTCTTTAAATCAACCTGAATCCCAAAAAGTAACACACACAAATATATATATATATATATAAATCTGCACATTTCCACATCATTCTACTCTTTGTCAAACATCCTGAAGATGGTCTCGTTGCATTGCGCACGTGCTCTGCACCATATGATTAAAAACTGCTCCCGAGGCATTTCGTTTAGCACTGAAGGAAGTCCAAACACATCCACCATTATTCCACTGGCAGGTTCCGGATGAAAAAGCCCTTTTCCATTCTTCCAGGAAGCATCTGAGATCCCACGCCACTGCTGACCACGAGCAAGAGCAAAAAACAAGACATTATACTCAAACACCATGTTATTACCACAGTACACCCCCAAATAACATGGTATCACGATGTCTGTGACAGCAATGCATTTAACCGACAGTATATATGAAGTAGGACTTACACAGGGCTGAATCTCCTCTTTTTTGCATCTGTTGCTTGTGGGACGGCCCCTTTTTCTCTCCTTTCTGCGGCCCGGTCTCTGTATTTCAGCTAAAATGAAGAGCGCCACCCAGAGGTCAATACTTCAAAAGTGACAAAACAATGAATTATAGAGAAAAACAAGTGGAAATAGTTTTTTGTAAAAGGTAGTTAGACACTCGATGAGATAATCATGGGTTTCAGAAGAAGGTGACCGTAGTATTTACCTCGGTTTCTGATCTCTCTTGTGTCTCTGTCTGGCTCTGTCTGGTTCTCCTCTGCTCCAGATTTTGCTGCACATGGATGAACAAAGATCAAAAATATCAATCTAATGTATTATTCTGTTCATTTCATTTGACATTCAAAGTACCACGGTTAGTTATTGCAGTCTGAATTATTATTTTTATCTCGAAAAATTCCCAAACCAAAATGAGACCAAAATGTGTGTGAACAATAATTTGATATAAGTGTTGTTCAGGTGCCTTGAGCTTGCACTGTATGCAAAGCTAATAATAGTCTAGTTATTGCCAGTGGAATTTTAGTATTTTTTATTATTATTACACCAAATACACAAAATAATGTTCTTTTTAGCAGCATCATATGACCTCTTTAATATATTATCCATTTATATTTTGAATTAGCTTTTATTTGTATATTTTCATATTAGCATATGTTTTAGTAATATTGTGCTTTTGTCATTTTTTAATTTTATTATTATTTTTCTTTTATATTTCCATTCATTTTTATTTCAGGTTTAGTTTTGTCATTTTTCTTCTAATGATGTCATCTAATATTTGTATTTAATTATATTTCATCTTTAATTAAGGTTTTTAATAGATTTTGTTTTAGTTAACAGTAATAACACTGATTACTGGTAATATATTTATTTATTGATTTATTTTTTTCCAAAGATTACATCTCAGACCTTATTCACAGCAGCAACATCTTTGATTTTTAACGGGAATGAAAGCAAGGCTGTGAGAGAAAGACATACATCTCTTTAGTGGGTTATTAAATATGTTTATGGATTGTTCTGCTGATGAAACTGCAAAAATATCTTTCCAGAAAATTAATAGACAAAGAACTCCAGACAACATGAGCTGTGGAAAATTATAAGTAATCTAGGGACTGTATACAACTTTTTACAGCGGATACCATTGAAAGCTCGGCAAGTCTATCCCTCACAGCCTTGTTTTCATACCTGTCATGGCACTGCTCTGAATAACGTCTATAAGAACAATCAGAAGTGGCATGGCTGAAGCTAGCAGATCTCAAGGCATCCTGTGACGTGCATGACTCACTCGGTGTAGCTCAGAGAGCTGCTGATGTCTGATCAGAGCCTCTTTACCGGGGAACTGTCTCCTGCACAGCAGACAGGCCAGTTTCGACCAGTCTGTCAGTCTCTCCTCTCGCTCTCCGGCCTCCTCCTCACTGTCGGTCTCTCCACTGTAGCCTGCCACCAGACCCCGAGGAGGACTCTGCTGAGAGACAAGACCAGCAGACAGAAAAATAGGTTTTTAAAACACAGCAGTGCCAATAATAGGCAAGGTTTAACAGGGTACAACACGAAAGATGCAAGTGGTGAGTGCCATGGTAAACGCACAAAATAAAATGAGACAAACTCAAACAAGTCAAAAAATTAAATACAAGTAAAAAAACAAAGCCATGTCTACGCTTTGCTTGCGTTAAAGGGGTCATATCATGCGATTTCAATTTTTCCTTTCTCTTTGGAGTGTTACAAGCTCTTGGTGCATAAAGAAGATCTGTAAAGTTGCAAAGACTAAAGTCTCAAATCCAAAGAGATATTCTTTATAAAAGTTAAGAGTCAGCCACGCCTACCTAAAACACCTCGTTCTACTTTGATTTTCGCTGTAGTATTGTTGCCGCCGCCGCCATGTCGTGAAGGCGCTGCGTGTTTCGTTGTGAAAGCGAAACTTTGTGTGGTCTTCCAAAAGATGACACGACTAGAAATCAATGGTTAAGTTGTATTTACAACACTGTTCCAGAACACTTCAACCCAAATATTCAGATGTGTGCAAAGTGCATTTTGCGGAGGATGAGGACTGTTATGTGAGAGTAGCCTACAATGCCGGTGTCTATTTCTATAAAGTGGGGCAGTTCCAACTTTGCAAGGACAG
>NW_015547816.1:27424-40371 GCF_001515605.1 Sinocyclocheilus anshuiensis | reverse complement strand
TTTCCGTCACACGCTTGAGGTATTCGGCCAATCACAACGCACTGGATAGCTGACCAATCAGAGCACACCTCGCTTTTCAGACCGATGAGCTTTGTAAAAATCGACGTGTTTCAGAAGGCGTGGCATAGAGGAGAAACAATGTACATTATATGGAAAATGTGTTTTTTTAACCTTAAACTGCATAAACACATTTCATTACACCAAATACACAACATAATGTTCTTTTTAGCAACGTCATATGACCCCTTTAAACACTTTTTTGGTCTTTGTTTTATTGATTCTTTATTTATTTTGCCATTATTGTTGCTCTGCTTATATTTATTGCTTTGTATATAATGTTAAAAACTTAAAATATAAAAAACAAAGCCATAATGTAAAAAACAAAACAGAATATAAAGTAAGATGAAACAAAATACAAAATTATATTAAATTACAGCGGGTATAGAAAATAATCACCCAGCTTTAAAATAATCACATTTTGTTGCTTTGCAGCCTGAAATGAAGACTAATTTTAATAAGATTAATTACAGCCTTTAGTCTGTAGGGACATGTCTTGGTCTCTACTAACTTTGAGCATCTAGACTTTGCAATATTTGCCCGCTCTTCTTTGAACAGAACTGCTCAAGTTCAGTTAAATGTGATGGTGAGTGTTTGTGGACTGCAGTCTTCAAGTCATTCCGCAGATTTTCAGTGGGGTTTAAGTCTGGACTCTGACTAGGCCATGCAAGAACATTCATCCTTTTCTCCTTCAACCGCTGTTTGCTTTGGGTCTTTGTCATGTTGGAAGGTAAACCTTCTTCCCATTGACCAGTGCTCCAGTCCCTACTGCAGAGAAAAACCTCATAACAGGACATCACCAGCTCCATGCTTTACTGGAGGAATGCTGTTATTTGGATGCTGAGCTGTATTTGATTTGCGCCAGACATATCGTTTGGTGTTGAGGCCAAATAATTAATTTTTTTCATCAGTCTCATCTGCCTCAGAATCTTCAAGGTGCGTTTTGGCAAAGCTCAGTCGTGACTGCATGTGGTCTTTCTTGAGGAGTGGCTTTTTCTTCAACCCTCCCATACGAGCCACATTTGTGGAGAATCTGTGATATTGTTGTCACATGCACATAATGACCACTCTTTGTCATAAATTCCTGCAGCTGCTTCAGAGTTGCTGTAGCTCTTGGTCGCCTCTCTGAGCAGTTTCCTCCGGCTCTTTCATCCAGTTTGGAGCGACATCCTGATCCAGAGACGGTCTGTGTTGTACCAAATACCTTCCACTTCTTAAAAACAGACTTCACTGTGCTTCTAGCCATTGATAAAGCCTTTGAAATGTTTTTGTCTACACCTCCTGACTTGTGCCTGTCCACAACTTTATCCCAGAGATCTTCTGACAGTGCCTTGCCACCCATAGCTGATTGTTTGCTTCAGTTGCACTACCAAGGACTGAAATGCTGCAGGAAAGCTCTTTTCATGCTGAGCTGATCAAAATGAGCACATCTGATCACAGTCGAAAGTCAGATGGCTCTGTGTGCCATTGAGAAGATGATGAGCTACACCTGATTGAGTTTACAAGTCATTTTTAGGAGGGGGTGATCCTTTTTCTAACTCGGTGATTCTGTTTATTTTATTATTTTATTTTTTCCTGACATGTTGGTATTATATCTTTCACTTGGATGTTATAAGATGCACTGAATAAATACAGCTTGATAAAACAAAAACTGTGTCTGTCTTCATTTCAGGCTGTAAAGCAACAAAATGTGATTACTTTAAAGGGGGCTGATTCTTTTCTATACTCACTGTAAAACCAAAAACCATGTCATTGGGTAATAATAAAACCAAAACAAAAAACAAAAACTTGTTTTTCTCTTGGATGTTTGATCTGTTCCATCAGTACCTGACGTTGCTCTATGTTATTTGCTTTGCATGTTAAAAATGTTCATACGTTTGCATTCCACCAATAAACTTTTGCATTTACTGGCTAATCAAAATCAAAATTTAAAAAATAAAAACCATAATGCAGCATATCAAAACAACAAAAATATGAAACAAAATAAAACAAAAACCAAACACCATAACATAACAATGAAAACAAAACAAAACAAAAGTGAAAAGAAGGAAAACACAAGTAAAAGCAAAACACACTTCTCTTTCTTCTGGATGTTTGATCTGTTCCATCAGAATCTGGGGTCTCTCCAGCAAGGCACCCTGTGAAAAAAAAACCCATCAGACCAATGAAAAAGGTGGCATTTTAAGAGTAGGGCATCAGTCAGACGTGTAAAAACCCAACCTTCATCTCCAGGACAGCGTAGCCTGCATCAGCACTGGCAGATTCCCGCCTGTCATCGGGTCTCCCCTGTACCATCAGTCGAGCGTTTGTGCTCAGCGAGGAAGAGGAGGATCCTCGCCCATTCTCCTTCTGCCTATTCAGACTTTTGGCCCACCGCTCCATGTCTTTGGCAATCTGAAGAAACGTACAGGTACAGCAGGAAGAGATACTCAATTTAAATGACGTCCCTTCAAAACCTCACCCTCCGAGACACATCAGTACACCTGAACGTGCAAAATAATTCACAAGCAGCGAGTCTTTCTGATTTCTGCCGCAGTCTGAGGGTGTACCTGCTGTGCGGTCTTATTCTTGGGCTTGTCCTTCTTGTCCTTGCTGCTGTTGGGAGCACCTGTAGGGTCAGAGGTCGCTCCTGTGGCGTCATCGGACGACTGTGACGAGGCAGGAACATACGTGTGTCTTTCCCCATCCCAGTACATGTACTGCTGTGTATGGGGATTAAAGTAGTACTAGAAGAACATCACAAAAACAAACAGCGACATTATCAGTATCAGTATGCTTGTATAAGAAGCTGTAATTAGCTGCTCATTAAGTCACTGTCTGGCAGGCTTTAGCTCCAACCCCAATTAAACACACCTTAACCAGCTATTCAAGGTCTTCAGGATTACCAGAAACTTCCAGGCAAATACGTCAAAACCAATCAAAGACTCCTGAGCAAGCTATTTAAGGTCTTCAGAGTTACAAAACTCCTCAGCACAGTGGTCCTTCAGAGCTGGATTTGAGGAACCTGGAGTTGAATCCTGCTCCTGAAGGGTCAATGTCCAGCAGAATTCAGCTCCAACTCACCTGCCTGGAAGTTTCTGCTAATCCCGAAGACCTTGACTGATTCAGGCAAAGTCATTAGATGGCAAGCCTGCGAGCCAAAAAAAGCATAACGGCTAATGCTAATGCTAATGCTGTGGCTTTGGAGGTGTGGAGGGAAGGAAACCAGAGGCCGTTTTTTTGAATGGGTGTCAATGGAGGAGAGGCTTCACTACGCTGAATAAACAGCTTTTGTGAACAAATAGCCATAAGATTAAGCCATATCCGAAAATCCAAAATAAATGAAAATCAAACACCATAAAATAAGGTAACAATAAAAACAAAACAAAAAGCAAAAACATGCTTCGAGCAAATAGCTTATCATTTCACAAATCTACATTATTTTTAAGAGAAGGCAGAGTAGGGAATGTCACCACAGGTAGGACTCATTTACGGCATTATTACCAGCAAATATGTGTCGCATTACTATTTAATAATAGATGTTGTGTAATATTGTGTCTAACATATCAATGTTTTCTTTCTCTGGTTTTCAGGTTTTACCTGAAATTTGACTTGAATTGTAATGACTGACTGCCATGTGCCCTATGTTGATATAACCAGTGTTTGAAGTGGAACCAAATGGCGCTTTTCCACTGCATGGTACGGCATGGTACGGCTCGGTACGGTTCACTTTTGGGGGGTTTTCCACTGGGTACAGTACCTGGTACCTGGTACTTTTTTAGTACCACCTCGGTTGGGGTTCCAAGTGAACCGTACCGTTACCAAAACGTGACGTGTAAACTCTGCTGATCACGGATTGGCCGGAGAGAATCGTCACTACCTGCGTCACACAAACACAAAAGAACCGCTAGATTTAAATCAGCACAGCCAGCGAAGGATGTGAATAATCCCGCCCACTCTAAAGCGGTACTGAACTGCAGTGGAAACGCAAACCATGCCGAGCCGAACCATGCCGTACTGAGCCGTGCCGAGCCGAGTCGTACCACGCAGTGGAAAAGCGCCAAAAGAAGTGCCGGTACTCACCCCCAAACCCCTCTTATTTATTTATTTATATTAAATAAATAAGCACTTCTTAATAATTCACAATGTATTTATACTGCCACAAGCAATCAATCAGTAATTAGATAAAAGTTTTCAATACAAATTAGCACAAGTCAAGCTGCGATACCAAACAGGACCACAGGGAGACGCCAAAGACCACTAAATCGCCTGCCTTTACTACTATACAGATCCATTCAGAATCGCTAAATCTCTGACCACCGCATATTCAGCATTCATTATAAAACACTCTTGATTTAAGCCAAATACACGCTGAAAAGAATAATTTTACTGACATCTGGACGTAAGTCACTATTCTATCCACAATCGCTGATGAAATCGGCCGTGTTTTCTCTGCATTAGGCTGTTTTGAACTTACGGTTTGAATTCGTTTACTGGATCCTTGGACTTTCCAGGAGTTTACCGGTTTAAAATGATGTGATCGCAAAAGCCTGCTTCTTTTCATTTTAAGATATTATTTTCGTTATAAAGTACTTATTCAAATTTGTAAATAATAATTAATTATAATTCTACTACTCTGCGCGCCTCCCCTGACAAGCTCTCGCGCCTCACACATTCCGCTTGCATTCATTCACGTGATTGGTCGAGATGAGAGGTGATCCCGGCTGGGTAGTGTGATTTATATAGTGTCCTTTCTAATCATATATGGGATCATATAATCACCCAGACCCTGATGCTTTTACTCTGAGTACTGGCAACATGTCAGAAGTGCCGGTATGCACAAAAAAGTGCAGGTACTCTAAAGGCTAAAATATAAAAGTGCCGGTACTGCGTACCAGTGCGTACCGGCCCACTTCAGCCACTGGATATAATGCATTTTAATGAATAAAGGACATGAATAATTTAAAATTGTATTATACTGTATGTTGTTTAATGAAAATAAAATTATGTTCTTTCTATGACTTACAAGTTTCAAGATATAAAGTTGAAATGTAATTACTTGCTGCGTATGATGATGATATAACACCTTTTAAGGGGGAGGTCTAATGCTTTTTCATGCTTTCTGACGCTTCATGAAAGCTTCATGCGTACGAAGGAGTATTTCTGTGCCAAATACACTCCTTCAGGGTTCATATAAGTTTTGGAAAGTTTTTTCAAAAATGGCCTTGTATGACTTCATAAAGGGCGGGATTTCTTGAATGGGCACACATCAACCAGAGCAAGAGCAAGAGCACATGCATCAATGTGCTTCATTCATTTAGAATTGTATGCTATCATATCAAGTCTTACACAAATATAATTTTACCTAAGTTATATACATGAATGCATTTCACGACAGCATTATTATCTGTTCTATTTCTTGGCAGCAAATGTTTTCCGCCTCAGTTGGCATTGCACTGCACTTCTCACATGAACACATTTTAAAATGGGCAAATACAGAAAAATATTCTATGGCTTCAAGATTTGCTGATTGGCTGAGGTGCCTCACGTGATCCAAGTCAGCTGTTACGCTTTTTCCAGTGATAAGTAGCACAGACTCTTGCATCTCCCAATAATAAGACAATCTCTGGTTCAGGTGTATTCAACTCTTGTGTAAGGGTTGGAGGTGAACTCTGAAGGACAGTGGCCTTCCAGAACCAGATTCGAGTAACCCTGCATTAACTCTTCTGGTGGCGTGATGACTTGATTACCTGTGAATTTGGGTCGTAGTAGAGGCCTGTAAGAGAGTCATAGTAATAGCCAGAGCTCTCATCGTACTGGTACGTGGAGACGTCAGGATCCGCTGCAGGAAAGAGGAAATACAACTGCACCTCAATTCATATGGGAAAAAATATGGAGGAATTGCACCTCATTCATATGAAACTGAACATGCACAGGAAATCATTAGGTCAGCTAAAATAACTATAAAATCAGTGTCAAGAAAAAGAGTGGGAACCCATTGGAATTGGCTTTCTGCATTAATTGGTCATGAAATATCATGATTTTCATGCTTTGAGCATCGTGTGCTTACGGTACTGCTGGCACTCCAGAGCGGTTCCAGGTGTAGCAGGCTGGTTCAGGGTAGCAGGCTGAGGTTTCCCGATGATTTCCACCGGGGCCTTTGAACAGACACACGCATAGACAGTGTAAAGAAAGACAATTAGTGCTTCAGAAAAGCAAAAAATTATTCACGGAACTTTAACAGCAACACAGTAAATCACCTTATGAATGAGCAGGAAAAACAGAACTCTACCTGACTGGCCTGTTTGAAGCTTGTCGTGGCGACAAGCTGAGTCTGGGATGCCAATATGGAGGTAGCACCTGCTTCTCCTGTGATCAAATACACACTCACACTTACTCCAATACAAGACTCGTGACTGACAGCAGATGTAAGTGAGCTGTGATTATACCTGTAGAGACTCTTCCTCCGCCAGGAGCACCTAATGTTGTGTGGCTAGTCAGTACAGCAGGCACTGGCTCTTTAAAGGCTTGTGCCTCTGCACTGACAACCTGCAAGGCCTCCTGCCCAAACAAAGCTGCTGCTGCCCCCTGCTGGTGCACACTGATATCACCACTCTGAGCCGCTGCAGAGAACTGGGCTGTCTGGAACAATAACCAATAACATCTCAACATTGTGTTAGACAATATGTTCGGCAAAAGTCTGAAGCTGAAATCTGTTAGAGGTTCATTTGCTATAAAAAAAATAAATAAATCTATCTAAAAACAGACAGATATTTTTTTTATCAATATATGTAATGTTGAAAGTAGTGTAGTAACGCACCGAAATTTCGGCAACCAAAAATATTTGGCCAAAACTGATTTTGTGGTTTTGCCTGAACTGTTTATGAGGGCCAAAATCATTGACCAGAATGCTGATGTTTAATTAGTGCTTCTCTGATGTTGCATTAAGTGTCTATTTCATGCACACAACTTGGATAAACTAAAACAGGTAAACATGTCAGCAGTGTGGACACTAGGTCTGAGCTGACAAGACATTCATTTTGATGAACAGTGATATTATAATCTATGCTGATTTCAGTTGATGAAATAATAAGCTAATAATAAGCAAAATAAGCTTTGTCAATTTTCGAATGTAATTCAAACAGTAAATGTCTCTAATGTGTTTTATGTAATCGCTCAATGTATCATCAACCGAGAAAGACGTCAATGAAACATCTTGTAACCAATGTCACATAACATCATTACATCAACCTCAGAAAAGCCATTCAATGCTCATAAACTCAACAGTCACGTAGACAATTAACTCTAGAAAGCAGTATTTTATATTTTCACTATATTTTTTACTTTACCTGTTGTCTTCACTGTTTAATGTATGTTGAATAAATCTGTCATGACAAGTTTTAATTACAGCCACCTTTAAAATGTTTATATTTCAACAATGAATTTGTGTAGAAACAATTGTGACCCTGGTCCACAAAACCAGTCATAAGTGTCAATTTTTCGAAATTGAGATTTATACATCATCTGAAAGCTGAAAAAATAAGCTTTCCATTGATGTATGGTTTGTTAGGATAGGACAATATTTGGCCAAGATACAACTATTTGAAAATCTGAGGGTGCAGAAAATCATCTTTAAAGTTGTCCAAATGAAGTTCTTAGCAATGCATATTACTAATCAAAACTTAAGTTTTAATATATTTGCAGTAGGAAATTTACAAAATATCTTCATGGAACATGATCTTTACTTAATATCCTAATGATTTTTGGCATAAAAGAAAAATCAATAATTTTGACCCATACAATGTATTGTTGGCTATTGCTACAAATATACCCCAGCGACTTAAAAAGTTGATATAAAAACTGCCTTATGTGCAATTTAAATGATTATATACAACTCAGTTGATTATTAAATGAATGAATTGATTATTAAATACAATTTATTTTCATTTTCAGATTTTGGCTAAATGAAAACTTTAATTTCTGTGCTTCTGTAAAAAAAAATAATTTCAGTGAATCACTACTTGAAATGGGTAGTATTGTGGAAATATTTAACAAACAGTCCGTTTTTCTGATTGGTTGAGATTAAATAAGTCAAATGGTTTCAGTATAACATTAGTTACATATTACAGATTTTTTCCCGGTTGGTTTGTACGTTTGTAACTAGTAACAGCGATAGTCTAAAAACCTGCCATTTTTCGTGAGATAGACAAACGCACATGTGCTAACTGTGGCATAAGCAGAATAACTGACATTGATTCACTCTGCTTTGCAACGCAGCTGCATTTACACCTTGTGTGCATGTTCATTCAACAGCTTACAGTTAATTATTTCCTACATATGAGTCTTTATGTTGTTAATCAAGCCTAGTTTGCCTGTGCTGTGGGTACCTGAGTGACGGCCCACTGAGCTGCAGCTATAGCTGTACTCGCTACTGTCGCCACACTCACCCGATTGCCATCTGTCAGAAAAACATCACTGAGAGACAGAGAGAGAACTCATAAAACTCAATGTAAAGCATTATTACAGTTCTGTAAACATTCGCTCACATGTGTGGCTTAGCAGCATTCTCCTTTTCCTATTACACAACTATGAGGTCAGCGTAACGCTGCAGGATCAGTATAAGAACAGCATGAACTCGTACCGTTTGGAGCCCTTGGCAAACTCCACAGAGATGAGCTTTCCATCGATAGAGAGAGAAGGCTGCAGGGAATGGAGGATCTGAAGCAGCTGTGAAGCCTCCTGAAACACACACAATGTAATACCTGTTTGTGTTAGTCTTACACATGTTTTGTAGCCGCGATACAGCCCTAACAGAAGAAGCAGATGCCATTTACAAGTACTGTCGTTGTCTTACCACAATAGTAGTGAGCTGCAGGAAAGCAAACCCTCGGTTGAGCTGTGTCTGTTTGTCTTTGATGAGCCGTACATTTGAAGGTGAGAGAGTAGCAAACGGGGCCAGAGCTGACAAAATGGCCTCCAGCGTCGTATGGGGTCCCAGATTCCTCAGTATCAGAGCTGAAGAGAGAATAGATGTGAATGAAGTGTCTTACGCCAGAACGAAAGTCCATCCAAGATGTAGGGGACTTTTTCTCTTCAGTAGAACAGTAAAAGAAGATTTTTACTGGAAACTGTGGTCCTTTGTGATTCATAAAATGAAAGTCAATGGCTACCGTCACTTTGAGAGTCAAAAAATGCATATGAGTCAACACTAAATTAATCTGATGATATATTGAGGTCTATAAAAGCGATCTGTGCAAGAAACTGAACATTATTTACAACTGTAAGCCAGAGCCTCAGGCAACAGGGAAATACGAGTCTTTTTCTGTGAACTGGTTCTTTCGGTTCAATGAACTGGTTAAAAAAAACTGATTCACCAGTTCATTTACATAATCACGCAATGATGGCACATATACCCAAAGCACCCAATAATGATGTGTCATGCAAATGTTTTGCATGTCTAATGCAAAAACCAGCATCATAGGATCATATGCTCTGGTATTTTGGCTCATTTCGAGTCGGAGTGACTGTTAGGCGTCTGAAAGTGAGTTTTGATTGAGTAACTTGTAGATCTGTGCTGCTCAAGCCACAAAAGGTTTCAGAAGTTTCAGTCCGATTGGGTAAACTGACACAAATAGTTCACCAAAAAGAAAAGGCTCAAAAGAATGATTCATTCACAAACCGAACATCACTCCGGACCGTTTGCCTGAGGCTCTGGATTACAGGTAATAATGCTGTAAATAATGTTCTTGCACAGACCGATCATTTCACTTCATAAGACCTCAATATATAGTAAAGGCATGACTGCTTAATTTTGGTGTGTATTTGTATACTTTTACCATCTAATCAATCTCAGCATGCTTTAATTTGGTGTCGCTAGACGTTTGCATCACTAAAGGTTAAATTAGCCAAAGTCTTTCTTTGGCCTGCGCTCTGGAGGTGATCTGTTACATCTAATAAACTTTAATTACTAAAACTAGCATTTATAATGTTACAAAAGATTTCTATTTCAGATAAATAGTGTTCATATCGATATCGGAATCATATCGTATCGACTGAAATTAAGAAATATATCGTGATATAAATTTTGGGCATATCGTCCAGCCCTAATAGTCAGGAGCCGCAGGTACTAATTTTGCGTTGCCTGATACACCATCATGAAAAAAAAATCCTTCTTTACTGTTCTACTGAAGAAAAAAAAGTCATCTACATCTTGGATGGCCAGAGGAAAAGTAAATTAGCAGCAAATTAGAATTTTTGGGTGAACTATGCCTTTAGATGCGTGTATGACTTACTGTCATTGGCAATCTCCGCAGCCTGAGATGAGGAACTTAAGCTGAGAAGTGGAGCTGCTGTCTGGTATATGGCAGGAAGGGGCAGTAAACCCTGAGCGGAGTCCTTTAACTGCCCCAGAGGTAAACTCTTTGGCACCAGAGGCAGTTTCAACTCAGCCTCTGAAATAAAGAGCCATATGCACAAGGATTTACATTTATATTCATGTTTTTACCATGCCGTCACAAATAACTGCAACAAATTCCTTTGAATTCACACCTGATTTGGGAACTGTACATTTGAAACACTTTTCTCTTCGTTTGAAGTTCTGCACTCCACACTGTGAATCAAAACAGATTTTTGGGAAAAAAACAAGAGAGAACATTTTGTTTACTAAAAGGGAAAGTTCACACAAAATGAAAATTCTGTCATCATTTATTCACCCTTATGTCACTCCTAACTAATAATTTTTTTTTATCTTTTAAACAAAATTCAAGATATTTGAATAAAGATTCAATAAAGATTAATAAAGCTGTAGATATTTTCTTGTCCTTCCATTTAAACTCAATTCCATCAAAACTTTGATGCTTCAAAAAGTTTATAAAGACATCGTAAAAGTAATCCATATGAATCGAGCAGTTTAATCCAAGTCTTTTGAAGAGACAATCACTTTGGTTTTCACATGTAAACGCTGATCGATGCATCAAAAACTGCACCATTACTTGAATGTTTTTTTCACTTGGTCTATTATTATGACATCAATATAACTGTAATATTTAATTTTGTAAATACAATAAACAGCTGAGCTCTATGAATATGCATTGATTAATGTTTATATGTGAATAAAAGCCTAAATCAAATTTGTTCAATCATCAAATGCAATCTGAAAGTGTCTCTTCAAAAGACTTGGATTAAACTGCTCAATTCATATTTTATAATGTCTTTATGAACTTTTGGAAAGTTTAGGGACAAAAGTCTCAGGTTTCAATAAAAATATCTTAATTTGTATTTCAAAGATGAACAAAAGTCTTATGGGTTTGGAACAACATGGCGGTAAATGATGACAGAATTTTCATTTTTAAATGAACTAACCTTTTAAAGGCACACTTATTCAACAACTAATTAAACTGAAATAAAGACCGTTATGAAAGTTACCTTATTGCAGAGCCAGTCTTCATTAGCACGGGGCTTTGGGTCACTGTAGTGCATAGATACTCGCTGTCCCAATATAGTGAGCACTCTCTGAAAGTGAGACACAGAGGAAGAGAGGGGACAAAAGAATAAAAGAGGGTAAATATCATTTTCAGGGTGGAATTGGCACACTTGAGACCTCATCTCACACAAGAGAGGAGAAGACTGGATAAAAGAGAGAGAGGAAGACAGATATCACCATCAGCTCGAGAGGACTCAGAAAGACGCGCCAGCCTGCGTGTGAGAGAGTGTGTGCAGACACCCTCTCCGGCCAGAAGCCTCAACCTCCCCCATTCAGGGGAACACAAACATGTCAAGCTCACTCCTGCCCACCCTGAAACCCACATTAAGCCACAAATAAAACATCCAGACAGACGTTTCACAAATGCAAACTCATACAGCGATGACAGGACATGGAGAATAAAGACCTGAGTGTATTATTGAACCTGAGCCAGAAATAAATCCTTCAGGATCTCAATGCTTAAAAATAAACACTAACAAATCCCCTCATTAGAGCTGTACTTCAAACTGGCATTAAACGGATAATTCAACCAAAAATGGAAAACTGCTGTTAATGTACTCACCCTCTGTCCATCTAAGATGTAGGTGACTTTTTTCTTCAGTAGAACAGAAAAGAAGATTTTAGCTGAAATCACTAAAAAGAACGAGTTCAGAAGAACGATTTGTTCGTGAACCAAACATCACTCTGCACAGTTTGCCTGAGGCATATAATATAATGTTGTAAATAATGATCAGTTTTTTGTACAGACCGATTGTTTCGCTTCATAAGACTTCAATATATCGTCAGGTACCACAGGGATTAATTTTGTGTTGCCTGTATAGGTTTTCTTCACTCTCAAAGTGACTTCATCACAAAGGACCACGGTTTCAGCTAAAAATCTTCTTTTCTTTTCTAATGAACAGAAAAGTCCCCTACATCTTGGATGGCCTGCGGGTGAGTCAATTAAAGGGTTACTCCACCCCAAAATGAAAATGTTGTCATTAATCACTTACCCCCATGTCGTTCCAAATAGGGCTAAAATTATTCTCACATGGACAATTCACATGGATTGACACGGACATTTAGTAATCAGACGGAGTACGTGTGAACTTGGCGCAACAAATCTAGTTCAACATCTGAGGCAATGCCACAAAGAGCTCTATGACCAATGCATGGCAAAAGAAATCCCTGGACACGCGATTTTATTATTTTTTTCTGCCATATGTCTATTCTAGAGACATTTCGTTACACCTTTACTTAGTGATTATTTTGCCTTATGTCTATTCTAGAGACATGTTACAGCTTTTTGATGAAGCTCTAATTGGGTTTCTTTTGGAAATATGTTTCAAATTCACACTGAATGCATTTATGACTGTAAAGCATGTCTGTGTGTGTCACAATCGTGATTAAAATCGAAATCGCAAAATTGATCAAGAAATCCCGATAGGCT
>NW_015547816.1:21926-26617 GCF_001515605.1 Sinocyclocheilus anshuiensis | reverse complement strand
GAGGCTTGTGACTGTCCCATTGACTGCCAAGTAAATAACACTGTCAAGGTCCAGAAAAGTATGAAAGACATCATCAAAATAGTCCATCTGCCATCAGTCGTTCAATCTGAATGTTATAAAGCGACGAGAATACTTTTTGTACGCAAAGAAAAAAAAAATAACGACTTTATTCAACAATTCATCTCCTCCGCTTCACCGTAGCGCCATTTTGGAGAATATCAGCTGGACGTAAACTGCGTATGCTGTTCTACTTGTCTGTGTCAGCCACACCACACAGATACGTTTTCTAAGTTTATTTACGCTTTGATTTGAATGAAAACAGCGTATCCATGTGGTGCGGTTGACACAGAACAGCATACGCAGTTTGCGTTCAGTGGATATTCTCCAAAATGGCGCTACGGTGATGTGGATCCCGGTTTTCATCCAACATATCTTAAATTGTTTTCCGAAGATGAATGAAGCTTTTACGGGTTTGGAACAACATGGGGGTAAGTGATTGACAAAATTTTCATTTTGGGGTGGAGTAACCCTTTACCAGCAAATTGTCATTTTAGGTTAACTATCCCTTTAAGAAAACATCCTTAATGTAATTGAATACTTAAAGAAAACCAACAACTATCCAATTACCTGATTTTGAGCACTTCAGAGGCCTGATATATAAAGACAAATAACATGAGCCTGTACTTGTGTACAGAAAACATTTACGCCTAGATATTGCTTCAGGTCCAACTATTTGCTAGAGCACCCCATCATACTCAAAACCAATATAGAAATAACATTTTCTCAGCATTGTGAAAATCAGTATCTGGGCTAGTTTGTCATTTCAAATCCCATTCAGACTACAGACCACCCACATACATTCACAACCCATCTTCATCATGCTACACGCAAAAATGGCAAGCACTGACTGAAATATCCAATTCCAAATCTGACTGGCTGACTGCTAGACCAGAAATACCAGAAATACCAGAAATCAGGGTGCACAGCATGAAAGAACGTGGGGTTTACAAGGTATTGGTCTGCTAGTTCATTTAAAGTGATAGTTAATCCAGAAATGAAAATTCTGTTATCATTTACCCTCTCTCCAATAGTTCCAAACCTGTGTGAGTTTCTTTAAGGATAAACTCTCCCTTTAAGGAAGAACGAATCATTGGATTAGGCCTAAATCTGCAAGGCCATTAGCAGCAAGAGCAGTAGATATCCATGTACAATTCACATTGTTTTTGTTTTTTATGTGAAATAATTAGTATTTATTAATTCTGTGAGGACTTCTGGTTGAAGTCCAGAGTTTTCTTCTGCTTTCTCCAGAGTTTTCTGTACAATTGTATGAGGACACAAAGGCATTAGATTTTCTTCCACGTGACCTATTATTGGGGCATCATCAGAACAATTTACATGACTGTCAAACAAACTCTTCCGGTCTAAGTGGGCAGTTCTTGGTCAGAATAAGCTGCATTGTGGACCAGAATTTATTCTGATGCTCTCTAGCACTTCAGCAAAGGAGGTTTGCTTCAGGAATGTAATGTGTACTTTAAAATAATAAATACCTTTAGAAACAAATATGTCTGCCACAGTATTACTAACTTCTTCCAAGCTTTCATGTAAACTGACATTCAGTATACAGGTCAGCTGATCTATGGGCTTACTGGTAATAATTGAATCAGAAGATACATTAGTGGAACACCAAATTCTCATGCTGTTTTGGAACATGTTTCAAAGCCATGTGGATTCAACTAGAGAGAGACAAAATATAGGGCAGTTCTCACACTAGGATCTTACGGCTGCCAAGAGATACTGCAGCAGTTGACTGAAAAAGGGAGGTAATAGCACACACAAACTGAGCTTTTAGGGGAACGCTGCTGAATTTATACTGAACTTGGGCAGAAAATACCCAACTAGTAGCAGTGTCAAATACCTGTGCTAGACAGACAACAGACAGACCTCATTCTTAAGAGATGGCGAAATCTGTGAAATCATAAGGAATCCAGGCGTAAAGGGTATATTATATCCATACACGTGTGGACTTGTAGTGTGTATGCGTGTGTGCAGTGTGAAGTGACCTGGTTGGTCTCCATCCAGCGGCTGGCCTCCTGCAAGTGATTAAACTCGACGAAGGCGAATCCTCTGCTCTGACCTGGAGACACAGCCGTCGCCGGGCCACAATGACAGAACAACAACAACGTAGTGAGGGGTTAGTGTTTTCATATCGAGAGAGAGAGGGAGAAAGATAGAGACAGAGAGATGGTAGAAAGAGCTATAGCTGTATTCTATCACACAGTGTATTATCACACTGCTGCCTTTAAACTGCTAGAACTGATGGATGTTTTTGTTCCTCTGCTATTAACACCAGTTAATTTACCATTAATTGCCCAAGACATTATTAGAAAATGTGGATACACACAAAACTATTAAATGTCTGATGCTTCACCAACAAAACCTAACATCTGAGAACCATATAGCCTACACTACCGTTCAAAAGTTTGCGGTCGCATTAAAGAAGTCTTTAGTGAATTTGTAAAATATTACAATTTAAAATGATTTTTTTTATACATTTTAGAATGCAAAGCTGAATTTTCAGCATCATTTCTCCAGTCTTCACTGTCACATGATCCTTCAGAAATCATTCTAGTATTCTGCTTTGCTCCTCAAAAAACATTTATTATTATCAATGTTGTGCTGATTAATATTTTGGTGGAAATCATGATACATCTTTTCAGGATTCTTTGATGAATAGAAAGTTAAAAAAAAGCAGCATTTACTTTTTTATTTTTTACAAATTTACTGTCACTTGTGAGCAATTTAATTCATACAGAGAGAGAGAGAGAGAGAGAACGAGAGAGAGAGACGTACAAAACTTACAACATTATACTGACACTTATGCAACTTTATGGATTCTTGTTTTTAAAAGTTTTGATACTGTCTGATTCACAAAATGTGCATAAAAGTTTTACTTCTAATACCTCTAATCTCATTTTGATCATAGGTTTAAACTTGTCTGAAATCACAACAGTCGGTACAGTACAGGTTGATACCTGTGGGCCTGAAATGCCAAAGGACGTCCAAACTGCTCACATTGGATTCAAAATTAAGCTCATAGAAATAGGCATTCCAAGCAGCCCTACTGCAAACACAACATAAGATGTTTCAATGCTATAATTACTAAAGAAAGACATTAGATTTGAACCATAACCATTTTAATTCAAATTAAATTGACTAATCTTTAAACTGTGGTCAATAGCTATTCCACATATAGGAAATAGTTTTCCTTTAGCTTTAATCTCCTACCATAATACTTTCATGCCACTGGCACATAAGTGGGGTGGAAAAAATAAAGGAAACACCTGATAATACATAAGTATCAAGGACCTATACACTGTTTGCCTTAGAACAGCTTCAGTCCTTGGAATGCTGTCATACAAGTCCTCAACCGTTTGGGAACCGTGTGGGGAACAGCGCCATTCAAGAAGAGAATATTGCCCTTCTTTGAGGTGTATGGAAGGGGGAAGCGTTTCGCAGAGCAACTCGTACAGAAGATTTACACAATGACGTTTACATCAGGTAATTAGCAACATTATGGAAGCTGTTTAAGAAGTATTTTCACCACAGGATATGGCAACAGTGTTTTCCTCTTAGGGGTCACTGGTCCTCTGTTATGTAACTATTAGAGTAGTTGATTTAACATGTTCATTTGGTGTAATTATGAAAAAAATAATGCTATCAAATTATTAACGCAGCCCGCCACGCCCAGACCTATATGTCATCTTATGTCTTTTTTGTATGCAGTTGCTGACGAACACGATGCAGGATGACAAATGACTGCATGATGTAGCCTATGAGAATGCAGTTATATGCCCATAAGATTCAAGATATGAGGGCAAAAAATGCCCCGTATGGTTTTTGTCTTTTATTTACAGTATCTCATATGATATACAGTGGCATGCGAAAGTTTGGGAACCCCTTGCAGAATCTGTGAAAATGTGAATAACTTGAACAAAATAAGAGAGATCATAGAAAATGCATGTTATTTTTTATTTAGTACTGTCCTGAGTAAGGTATTTTACATAAAAGATGTTTACATTTAGTCCACAAGAAAAAAAATATAGCTGAAATTATTAAAATAACCCCATTCGAAAGTTTGGGAACCTCTTTTGCATATTTGAACCCTTTCCAGCAGTGACTGTATGATTTTGAGATCCATCTTTTCACACTGAGGACAATTGAGCGACTCAAACACAGCTATTCAAAAAGGTTCAAATGCTCACTGATGCTCCAGAAGGAAACACGATGCATTAAGAGCCAAGGTTGAAGATCAAGGTAAATTGTACTTAATTTGTCTTCTGGGAAACATGCAAGTACCTTCTGTTGCTTCCGAAGTGCAGTACTAAATGGAAAAAAATTATATTTCTACAAAATAAGAAAGATTTGGACATCTTCATCCTGTTCAATGCTCTTAATGCATCGTGTTTCCTTCTGGAGCATCAGTGAGCATTTGAACCTTTTTGAATAGTTGTGTTTGAGTCGCTCAATTGTCCTCAGTGTGAAAAGATGGATCTCAAAATCATACAGTCACTGCTGGAAAAATGCTGAAAAACCAACTAATTTGTGGGACCTGAAGGATTTTTTCTGAAGAACAGCAGGCAGTTTAACTGTTCAGGACAAACAAGGGACTCATGAACAACTATCACTAAACA
>NW_015547816.1:8176-21803 GCF_001515605.1 Sinocyclocheilus anshuiensis | reverse complement strand
TTTTTTTTCTTGTGGACTATATGTAAACATCTTTTATGTAAAATATCTTACTCAGGACAGTACCAAATAAAAAATAACATGCATTTTGTATGATCTCTCTTATTTTGTTTAAGATTTTGCAAGGGGTTCCCAAACTTTCACATGCCACTGTAGTTTAGCAATATCACGCCAGTGCTGCTTTTTTCTCAAACATGTCCGTGATTGCAAATGTGATACTTGAAATGTGAAAGTTGAAAGCTGAAATATATTTAAAAGCCTTCTGATGCAGTCAGATGCAGCTTCTAAAAACAATGTTATGGCCACACTGTAGCCTTAAAGGTTTAGGTGTAATAAATTCTATGTTGAATCAAAATATTTCTAAAGCTACATTTTGATGTCTTTTGATGTCTATTCAGATCTTTTGTCATTTAACACGACAATGACTTTAAATGATCTTTTGGGGGTAATTTCTCAGCCCAAATTGACGTGCGATTAATTGGTGGTATATAATGTAGATTAAAATTTTTAATTGCTTGACAGCCCTAATAAATTAAGTTCCAAACGTAGGTTCGGGAGGAGCCTAATCATTCAGTGCTGACAATCATCATTAAGAGCCTATATAAGCAGCAGTCATTGCGCCATCCCAGCGACAATTCTTCCGGCATCCCTCCACCTTCCCATCGCCTCCTCTATTTCTGTTATTCTCCCTCTATGTAGTACCGCAATGGGGGAGGGGGGTGAACTCGGAGCTCAAGCCAAGCCTCGGGTTCAAGCCTCCATCAAGGACAGCAAGCCAAGTTCGTTTACCATTAACCATCAGGACTGGATGGGCAGGCGATCTCGTGAAACTATGTATTATAGTCATCAAATATAATGATTCCCATGATGTAGCTATTCCTTTATGGATTAGGAGCAATATTTAAGGGTTTCCTAAAACACTGACTAAATGGCATTCTTTGGCTTCTTCAAATGTAAATCCATTAGAACATAGACCAAAGATGACTCCTCAAAGCATCTGCACTCTTAAGACTAATTAACCTACACTGACTCACCTTTGTAGCTGTGTAATCAAATAACCTGAAAGAAACTAAAAACTTTTTAACTGGTGTTTACATTATTTTGTCCACCCTTTTAGCTGAGGACACAAAATTCCAAAACCTTTTCATACCCATCAAAAAAAAAAGCCAAAAAGTGCTCATGTAATGGTCAGCCACACTTATCTCAACACAGCTATTGCAAAATACTTACACAATGTAAGGTGCAAGATCTTCCCCAGACTTCAGGACAAGAGCTATCAAAGTGAGATGAGGGATAAGGCTGGCAGGACACGCAAAACAAGCTTGGCACTTGGGAGTAGTTATGTTTGTGCTTGTGCGCCAATGTACATGTTTCTGTTATTCCCATGCTTGTGGATGTATCGTGAGTGTGTATGTTGTCTGGTTAAGAACAGTCTGACAAGGGGTATGGTAAGAAAATAGTAACACACAACAGAGAACAGGAAATAATCAGTGATGGCTTAAACAAAAAGATGTGCAGGGAGTTAAAGAAACATACGCCTGAAGATTTCAAAGCACCAGTACTAAACAGCATCTTTACTCAACTCAAATACACCAGTAGGAAAGTGAGAACGAAAAGAGGCTGTATTGAAATTACACACTGAACTAGGCAGACGCAAGAGTGAGCTAAGGCTTGTTAGGAAAGGCAGTGGAAGAGAGACTTGGAGGTCAGTCTGGGGTACAGAGAAGCCCTCCTGGTAGAGCATGCTTACCTGAAGACTTGTTCCTCATGAGGCGAACCTCTCTGGGCTGGATCCCCTGCTCTTGCAGTCGAGCCCAAATCTAAAGATCAAACACCAATGCTTAACTACACCAAACCTCATAGCAGGAACATGGGTATGCTAAAGGCTGAAATTTGCTGAAACTTTACTCACCCTCAGTCCAACCAGGATGTAAATGACTTTGTTTCTTCATGAGAACCGATTTGGAGAAATGTATCATTCCATCACTTGCTCAGCAATGAATGCTCTGCAGTGAATGGGTGCCGTCAGAATGACGATAAAAACAGAACAACTGATATAAAAACATCACAATAATCCACACCACTCCAGTCCATCGATTTTTTTCTTGTGAGGTGAAAATCTACATGTTTATAAAAAACTAACTCATCATTAAGGAATTTTAACCTTAAACAGCCACTTCTGGCAAAAATATGAGTCCATAATCCATAATAACACTTCCTCTAGTGTAAAAGTCCATCCCATTTTTTCCTTTCACATAAAAATCCACTGACATATTTGTTCAGATCTGTTTTGGACTGTTTTCACTTGTAAACAGTGCTTGATCCGTGCATATTTCTCTCCTAATTCAGACGAGGCGACTTTTTCACCAAAGCAAAATAATGAAGAGGACATGTATTTTAGCAATGGTTTGAAGTTAAAATGTCGTAATGATGTATTTGTTACTTACAAACACACAGCTTTTCACTTCACAATACATTAACTGATGGACTGGAGTGGTGTGGATTACTTGTGGATTATTGTGATGTTTTTATCAGCTGTTTGGACTCTCATTTTGACGGCACCCATTCACTGCAGAGCATCCTTTGCTGGATTGCATCAGCAAGTGATGCAATGCTACATTTCTCCAAATCTGATGAAGAAACAAACTCATCTACATCTTGGATGGAATGAGGGTGAGTACATTTTCGACAAATTTTCATATATATTTTTTTTTGGCTGAACTATTCCTTTAAGTTCTGTATGATATGTATAACACGAAAAAAGTCAACATATCCCACAGTTTATAAAAACTATGTGCTATGTACAATGTAAGTCTATAGTGCAAACAAACAACAACTGCCACACAGATTTCTATTGCAAAGTAAGAGCAAATCTATTTTTGTTTTGTTTTCTGTTGTAACAGTATTCCATAGATGTTAACTGAAATGGTTACTATATTCATATCAAGAAATAAAGCTAAGACAAACCTCATTAACAGTTGCATTGGGCGGGAGCATTCTCAGCATGACAATGTTGCTGGGTTTTTGGACCTGCTCTGTATCAGACCTGTAGTCCTGGTCACGGGGTTCTGGCTCCTCCTGGCTCATTTCCAGAGCATGATGAAAACTTCCATCCCTTAATTTGTCCGTAGCTGGTTGGGATTGGTCAGGAAAGCCCTAAATCAGGAAGACAGTCATCCTAGATATATATTACTCTTCTCAAGTTCTTAATAACAAAGAGAAATGTTTAGATATGTTAAAATGTTTAAACAGTAAACAATATAAGGCAAGTAAAGGAAATTAAGATTTAACGATTGTAAACTCATGATTCATGGAAAACAACAACAGCTCTAGAGAGATAAATGTACTCACTTGTTTGTGTGCAGAATGTCTGATATCTTTGTCCTCCTCAGCTCTCCATTCTGCACTGTATTCGCCCTGAGAGTTGTGCCGTCCTCTAATTCTGCCCCAAGTGTTGTCCTCATTTTTTTCACCTTCATTTGGGGTCTGCTCATCCAGATACACCTCCTGTCCTGATCTAAATGTCTGCATATCCCTCCTGTGTGCATCAATCTCTGGTTCAAACTCATAATCATGATCATCTTGCTGGAATCTTGAGTGGAGATTATCATTTGGGGGACTTTGGAGGAGACTTTTTCCAAGTTGGTTGTTTTCGGATCCATGGTTCCCCTTTTGTCTGAATCCAGGTCGGTTATTTGAGAAATTACATGAGGCAAAGTCTCTCATGCCTTCAAAACTACTATCAGGCTCGTGCTGTCTTGCATTTGTTAAGCCGCTATTCAGTCTATTTCCTTGCCCATAGCCACGATAGTCCATGTCCCTGTAGTCGTGATCATCAGACTTTTTCCCATAGCGACCCATGCGGTCACCACGACTGCCCCTATGACAGCATAAAAGAGAAAGATTTAGGCAATCTGTAGCTTAAAGGAATAGTTCACCCAATTCACTGAAAATGCACTCATTCTCAGGCCATCCAAGATGTAAATGATTTTGTTTCTTCATTGGAACAGATTTGGAGAAATGTATCATTGTGTCACTTGCTCAGCAGTGGATGCTCTGCAGTGAATGGGTGCCGTGAGAATGAGAGTCCAAACAGCTGATAAAAACATCACAATAATCCACAAGTAATCTACACCACTCCAGTCCATCTGTTAACATCTTGTGAAGTAAATTACTCTAAATCTGTTCCCATGAAGAAACATCTACATCTTGAATGGTCTGAGGGTGAGTACATTTTAGCATATTTTCATTTTTGGGTGAAGTATTCCTTTAAATTTGCTTGTTCTACTGCTTCATCAACAATTTTGCTCAAGTCAAGAACCAAGCATATGCAATCATGTACTGTCAGTGTGGTAGATGAAATATATTTAAAGGAGCGACAGCAGCATCCTGCGGTGCAAAGTGGCATTTTGTTCTAAAACCACCTCAATCCACACCAGTTCTTCTTATTGATGCAGCTTTATGACATCTTATTAACAAAAAGACAACATGAAATACTTGTCATTCCCTATTTGTAAATCCTTCTATTACACAGCAGGACTATTTAAGTAAACTTCAGAAAGTTGATGTTGAAAGGGTGAAAAAAAAATTGCGATCAGCTGCAGTATCGAGTTTCACAATTTGAGTTGAATTACTGAAATAAATTAACTTTTCCATGACATTCTAATTTATTGAGATGCACCTGTATACTGCATTTACAAACCTAAAAATATTTAATACATTTAAAAGAGCTAATGTCTGTTATTTGCCATTTACCCATTTAAGTTTAACAGCATGAAGTTAAGTAATAATGTCAAAACATTTATGCATGAATCCATCCAGTGGTTGAATGCAAATTCATATTAAAAAGAGAAGATAACACTGCAAGCTGATGGACTCTTGACCTACCTCCTCTCATACTCCATGCTTCAGTACAAGTCGACAGAAACGCCCACTTTTTTTCTCTGCCTGCTTCATTTACAACTGTTGACAAAATATGTATTGATCAACATACATAAAAATGCATAAAAACAGAGATGTCGACTTGACTTCTACTGATTTTTTTAAAAGCACGAGTAGGACAGTAGTGTGAGCTGTATGCAATACATCCGAGCCAAAAACTTGTTTGCATATCATTTCTTTTACGCCATTTAGAAAAACCACAAAAAAAAAAGGTGTAAAATCCGCTGTCAAGATATGATGTCCAATAGTTGCATCCCTGCAGATGGTAAACCGAGTCTGACACTAATCTATTGAAAAATATATCTGAATACATACACAACAACAACCGTCATTGAAAGTTCTACCTCTGTGTGCCCCAATAAATAGTATTTGGAACTCATGTGTTAAATAAAACTGCGCGCATGACAGCTTAGGTTCAGTCCCGTAGGGCACAAGCCCCGAACCATTGCGCGCAAGCCCCCGCAGAACAACGTGGCAGACGTCGCGATCAGCTAAACTTTTAAAAATCGGTATTTTAATCGCGTAATAATGACAACATGCAGTCGCTTACCTCTGTTTTACATCAGCAGCGTCACACAGGCGCTGAAACTGATACAGTGTATATGTGTGACGCCCCACAGCAGAGCTCAGTAAAATGGCCTCAGTCCGGGAGGCGGGGACTGCGCTCTCAAGCTGATTGGCTAAAAACACACTGGCATGCAAACGCATAGAAATGTGGCCCGGATTAAGAATTCAGAGGCCCATGGGCACAATGTCTTGTAAAGGCCCCCCCCCTTACTAAAAAAAAGTATGTTCATAGTATGAATACATCTGCCATGTTGTTACTGTCACATGACCTACCAGCGTCAGTTGCGTCCGCTTCACTGCCATTCATAAATCCTCTCCCGTGGCCTCATGGGATAGTAAGGTGTCCATCAAATGAAGAAGTAGGTCATCCGGGTACTTCTCGCCTACTGTTTTTCGAATGCTATGAATTCGGACACACCACTCGGCTCACATTCTGTTTTTCGTCCTACTATATATTAGGGAAGTATGCGATTTCAGACGCAGCCAATGAGTTTGGCAAAAGGTGGATTCGAACTCCGGTCGATCACGTTAAAACATAGAAATGCGCTTTACGCCCTACGCCCCTGAGCCTGTTACATGATGCACGTCTTTAGTAATGTTGTCTATGCCAACCAGACATTGGTGGGCAGAGATAGCCTCTGCCAATGAGGTGGGCTATTTGCACTGTTTTCATCCCCGCGCTTGGGCCCCAAGTGTGCATGGGCCCTGGACCAGTACCCATAATGCCCACTGCATAATCCAGCCCTTATTACTAGTAGTAAACTTGTAACATGTTGCTCATTGCAAACAAGATGTCCGTTCATTAAATTGCCAACAATAAAATATAAAAAAATCAAGATTGTCATTGCCTACATAAAGGGGTTGGACAAAATAACGTGAAAACCTGGGAAATAGGCAGTGCCATCATTTGCCATTAATACAGCTTCCAACCTTCTTAAAATATAGATTGATACAATTTATGAATAGTCTCCTTTTGAATGTTGTCAATTAGAACATCTGCCAGTTGTTTCAGAAAGGACAGAATCTGCTTATCACTCTTCTCCCCAAAACTGCCCGCGGTGGTTCGATAGTATTCAAGTCAGGTGATTTCTCTGGCCAGGACAGATGTTGAAGATCATCTTGATGCACCATCGGTCTAGGTTTTATTTTCACATTTTATCATTGGTGTCCGTGATTTAGACAATTGCAGCGCTTTCATGGATGTTGGCTTTGTGAAGTTCTCTGTGGTCAGTTTTTGTGGACACATGGATACAAGATGATGTAACGATCAGTCCACTGTAAGCGAGTTTAAGAACCCATGTGCAGTTTATTCAAAAAGTAATCCAAAATACAAACATAACCCAAACAGAGACTTGACATGATTTGAACACACTTGACTTGGCATGAACTGACTTGACTTGGCATGAATAGACTAGACTCACCGACAACAGGTTACAACATCAATACACGACGAGAGACAATGGCAACTTGATGGCAATTTATAGCAAACAATACAGGTCACGTGACAAGAACCAACGAATGAGAGACAGGACACATGACTAAGACAACCAATGAGAACATGACACATACACAGGGCAGAAATACATGAGGGCAAGGGAAGCATGACACCAACATCATAAATCAAATTACAAAATAAAAGACATGAAAACAAGAACATGAAACAAAACCCAAACCCCACATAACAGGTGAATACAGAGGTTTGCATATATGTTCAAAATATACAGACAATGAGGGGCGATTTATCCTAATTAATGGCTCTTTATCTGGGGTTACGATATCATTGTTTAACTTATATGCACCCAATGAGATAAATGGCAAGTTTATGAATAAAATGTTCAGTTTGGTCAATGAAAAGGCTCAAGGTCGGCTACTTATGGGTGGAGACTTCAATTGTGTGTTATCCCCACTGGATAGAAATCCTTTATCGAATAAACCCCTCTCTATAATGAGTAAGGCCTTGAAGAATAACTGTGTGGAATCAGGAATGATTGTTAGGACACCCAGCATTTAAAACATATATTGAATCCGAGTTTAAATATTACCTAGATATGAATAATACCGGAGATGTATCTGCAGTCATTCTCTGGGAGGCAGCGAAAGCAGTTTTAAGGGGTGGAGTGATCGCTTATGCATCTGCTTTAAAGAAAACAAAAATAACTAAGCATATTGAATTAGAAAATAAAATTTGTAAGCTGGAAGAGCAACACAAACAGAACATTACCGCGGAAAACTTAATTCAGCTGACAGAAGCGAGAAGGAAATTGGATGAACTGCTCACTGACCAGGTAGAACGGAACTTAAGATTTCTAAAACAACATTTCTATGAGTATGGCTCTAGGGCGAGTAAACTACCGTACTTGCATTCCAGCTCAGGAATAAAAGAGGGCTTAACACAGTTAAAAAAATCAGGACTAATGATTCTAATAAACCCTTTATTTTTAAACCAAAGGAAATAGCAGATGCAGTTGCTTCATTTTATAAAGGTCTATATTCAGAAAATAAAGAAGAATTAGATATAGAAGAGATAGATGCATATTTAAAAGAAATAAATTTAACTGAGATGAGTCTTACTGAAGCAATTGATGCTCCTATTACTGTGCAAGAGATCAACGAGGCTATTTTACAATTGAAAACCAATAAAAGTCCTGGAACTGATGGATTCAATAATGAGTTTTATAAGACTTTTAGAAGTCATATTTGTCCACTGTTAGCAGAGGCTTACGCTGATGCTCATAATAATAGTAATTTGCCATCCACGTGGAAAGAAGCAATTATATCTGTTATTTATAAAGAAGGTAAAGACCCGACTGACTGTGCTGGATATAGACCTATAGCTCTGGTAACAAGATCCTGAGACCAATTAGCTGTATATACAGGGCTCTGGAAGACATGAAGAAAGACAACACATATTATATAAAGTTAAAATGGAAGAAGGAGCTCAAGGTAGTGATATCTGACGAGAACTGGGCTGAAATACGTGTAGAAACATAGAATAACATGTAGTAGAATCTGGAGAGAATACCATCGGAAGGTGACTAATCGTTATTTTCGAACGCCCCAAATCGTAGCCAAATTTAATTCAAGTCAATCCAGTGCCTGCTGGAGGGAGTGTGGAGAACAAGCAACACATACACTCATCTTTTGGGAATGCCCTATTCTAGTTCCTTACTGGACAAATGTATTTGGTTTCATTAATACAATTTTTCAAGTACCCAGAGACCCTTTAATAGCTATCTTGGGAGTTAAGACAGATTTAATAAAAAGTGAGAAGAGAAGGTACCTCCTACGAATACTCCTAGTTGCAGCAAAGAAGAATATTACAATTAAATGGCTTCAGAGAAGGCCACCTGCTCTTGATGAATGCTTACGGACAGTGAGAGAAATCTATGAGATGGAAAAAATAACGTACAGTTTATGACTCAGAATGAGTCTGTTTGTTGAACAATGGAAACCCTTAATGAAAGAGCTGGGTGAGATATGGGGTGGAAGCTTTTAAACACCTTTTTTTTCCCTTTTCATTTGAATGGATTGGCTGGTTAATTTGATCCCATCCAAGGCTGTTGTTATGTGTTTATTGGTTTTGATGGTTTCGTTATAGTGGTGTATTGTTATTCCAAATTTCTTTGTTTTTCTTTTATTGTCTTTGCTCTGTACTCTTCTTGTCATTCTGTAAAATGTAGTTATGATGTTGGTTAATAAAAAATAAGTTAAAAAAAATAAAAAATAATAATAATAATTTGCAAAACTGTCCCGCTTCAGAGCAGTATTCAAGGCTCATGCATCATGTTCTGGAAATAGGTCGTGAGACTTTACACACACACCCAGAGCAGTGGGCAGCCATTTTTTGCTGTGGCATGCGGGGAGCAGTTGGGGCAAGGGTCTCACCTCAGTCATTGAGGGTGGAAGAGAGCACTGGTCATTCACTCCCCCCACCTACAATTCCTGCAGGTACCGAGACTCAAACCTGTGACTTTTGGGTTACAAGTCCGACTCTCTTACCATTAGGCCACAGTTATAGGGCCAGACTGCCAGAGATATGAATTTCCAGAGATATGTATTTTGTAAAATGTTTGCAACTGATTTTTATCAATTATTTTGAAGCACCACAAATAAATTGTTATACATAGGGACTGCTGAAAATAAATGTATAGGTTTATTTTAAAGTGCAAAGTACATGTACTGTACAAAATGTGTAAATATAGATCTGTAAAAAACTTAACTTGCAGTTTTACAGCACTGGTGTAAGTGTGTCCCACTGAATAATCAAAAGTTCTACACACACTTGTGCCTTGTTCAAATACCCACACTTGCGGTCTTGGCCACTTGAGAGTGCGTGCGCACGACAGGAAGTGCACAAGAAAGTCCCAGGTCTTAAAAACGCTGAAGCACAGTGCCCTTAACGCACACTAAATCCACACTATCTTAGTGTATCCCATTTTAGGCTTAGTGTATCCCATCATGCATCATGTTGTGGAAATAAATCGTGAGACTTTTTGCCAAGATCGCGCGAGAGGTCACAGAAACCTTTCCAATGCATGTTAAATATTAATAATAATTAGGTATTTGCATATAATTTGGTAGTAAAACAAAGAGTTGCAAGTTTTATAGGTGCAAATGAGTAGTGGTGATATTTATTTTGTACAACATTTGCAACTGCTTTTTATCACTTAATTAGAAGCACCACAAAATTAAATTGTGTCATCTGTTATAGAGACTACTGAACAGACATTTTAAAATTTTAAAAGTATTGAAAATAAAAATAAAGCTCTGTAAACACTTGCATTTATACAACACTACGCCCACTCGAACACTTGGTCCAAATACAGGAAATACGTCATATAAGTAGTCAAGTTGTCAAGTGCAAAGACCGCAAGTGTGGGTATTTGGACAAGGCATTGTGGTCTTCACACCCACTTGAATGCTTGGGCCAAATACAAGAAATACGTCATGTAATGCTGCCTTCACGTGCTTTCGGAATTACCGTAAATACGAGTTTCCTAATCAGAAGTGAACAGCCTCTTAAGTCATATTTACTACTGTGTGTGAAACTCAGAGATAATTTTGATACCCGAGTTTCCGAATTGGGCAGGCCATAAACTTCAAACATGGTGGAGGGGACTACGATTGCTGCTGTCATGCTATTCATTATTAGTTTTTTTATTCAACAACAACATCACATTGAGTACGTTTACATGGACAACAATACTCCGATTTTAATACGTATTCAAATGCATTGAATAAGTATTCAAATGCAAAGACTGCAAGTGTGGGTATTTGGACAGGACAGGCCTTCCTGTGAAGTTCAGCTCGAACCCTGATCAAACACACCTGGGCCAGCTAATTAAGATCTTCAGGAGTACTTGATAATTACAGACAGCTGTGCTGGAACTGAACTCTGCAGGTAGGTCGTTGTCCAGGAACAGGATTGGGCACCCCTGCTGAAGGGTGTCCCATTTATCATTTCAGGTTCCAGAAGAGTGCTCACATGTACCCTTTTGCTGAGCCTCACGGCATTTATCACTATAGTGTGGTCTTGGTTGGAGGAGGACTGAAACACAACCTCCTTTGGCTGTATTCATATACTATTGAGTAGTATGGAATTTTTTGTATGCCAACTACTGAAGATCTACAGCATGCATGTCCTAAAATGTGCAGTATACAAAGCAACAAAGCACACGGCACAGAAAACTGTACTACACTTGACCTTGCATTTCCAATGTGAGGAATGAATGAAGAAAGAAAATATGACATCTTGAGGCAATTGACATGAAACTGACATGGTACTTATTTTGATTAAATGATTACTTTGTATAATTTATATTGATATTGTGTGAAATTGTATTGTCAATGTTTTTTTTCTTCCTTTTTTTATACCCGTGAAGCACTTTTGAGTTGTAGTTCATGTATGAAAGGTGCTATACAAATAGATGTTTATTATTATTATTACTTTGTGATCATTAAAAAGTATGTTCTATAAAGTATGAATGTGTGTAGTAGTGCGTACTACATTCCTCATGTTGTCATTGTCATGTGACCCACCGACGTCAGTTATGGTGCTCCACTGCCATTTCCAACTCCTATCCCTTGTGGCCTCATGGGTAAGTAAGGTGTCCATCAGATGTGCACTTCAGAATCTTGCTGGAAATAGTAGGTCATCTGGTACTTTTTGCCTACATTTTCGAATTCGGACATACTAGTCTGTTCACATACTGTTTTTTGCCTACTATATATAGTATGCAATTCCGAATGCAGCCATAGTGGCGTTACAAGACAACAATATAGTTGTTATAGTGTACACTGTGCAGTATTGAGTAAGTAGCACCCCTTTATGAAACACAAGCAGAAGGAATTTGAGTAAATGAAAAATGACTTTTCAAATCTGATTTTCTTTAAATTTTATTTCTAAATGCAAATGGCAAATGATAAAAAACAACAACAAAAAAAAAAAAACAGTATGCATTAAATAAATCAGTATTACTAAATGGTTCAGATCCCTAATGTACAGCCCAGAATCCTTTGAGACATCAGCTATAAAAAAAGGAAAAATCCTGAAGTGGGAGGTTAAACACAATACAGCCCACTTCAATATTCAGTGTGTGCTTTAGTTGAACACAGAATGTTCAAACAGAGTAAAGCCGGGCAGATACACGCATATACAAAGAAGAGATGGCGACCTGGAGACGGACATGCGCTCATTTCACACAAACATTCATTCTTACACATACAAACATACATACAATTTGTCCAATGCACAAAACAGTTGCTGAAGGCAGGACGCTTATTAAAAGAACCTTTTTTTGTTCGGGACTAAAGAGTGGGGGTGGGGGGGAGAAGAATAACATCAAATATCCTAGGTATAGAGTCAGTTTAGAAATCTAATTTGTTTGCTTGATGTGACCAGAAAACTCTTAATCCCAAACTTTGTGATGACAGGAAATGATGTCATCTTGTTCCTGAAGTCTTTCCGTTGGTCTCTTGTGGTTTGTCTGACATGATGTCCCAGTATCAGTCCGGTACGCCGACTGTACTAGGACATGAATGCTAGGCTCGTCCCATCCTCCCTCCCTCCCTGCTCTGAAGTCTCCTGGGCTGTTAACGGACCTCCTCTCTTCTACAGGTTTCTATAACAGCAGACAGCCAGACTTTTTGCCCCGTTTCCTCGCTTGCAGCGCAGCCCTGGTGGCCATCTCAAACACCTCTCTCACGCCATCTTTTGTCTTGGCTGAGCATTCTAAATAACCAAAGGCGTTGATTCGGTTGGCCATGTCTCGTGCCTCCTCTGGCTTCACAGGCTCCTAAATGAAGAAATATTTCAAAAGATATTACAAGCGTGTCTAAGTGACTACCCAATATCAAATCAACACATTTATATTAAAAGCTATACTTCACCTAAAGTAAGAACATTTTCATTTCATTCATTCACATTGATTCATTCCAGTATATATATATATTTTTATTTTCCATTAAAAAGACAAAATAAATGTTAGGCAGAATATCCAAGCTTAAAATGAAAATGGATGAGATTTATATTGTAAAGCACCAAAAAAACACCTGAAAAATATCATATAATTAGTCCATACAACTTGTGTTATAAACCAGATCGTTTAAAGGCTGAGCAACTGATCGTACATTAAATTCACAAATCTACTGGAGTTTGGCAGTATAAATTACCATCCACTTGTGTTGTTCGGAAAAGAGCAGCTTGGGCATTTTGCAGTGTTTAAAGGAATAGTTCACCCAAAATGAAAATTTGCTGAAAATCTACTCACTCTCAAGCCATCCAAGATGTAGATGAGTTTGTTTGTTCATCAGATTTGGAGAAATATAGTGTTACATCACTTGCTCAGCAGTGGATGCTCTGCAGTGAATGGGTGCCGTCAGAATGAGAGTCAAAACAGCTGATAAAAACATCACAATAATCCACAAGTAATCCACACCACTCCAGTCCATCAGTTAATATCTTGTAAAGCGAAAAGTGATGTTTTTAACTTCAAACCATTGCTTCCGGCTAAAATATTTCTCCATTGAAAGCAATATTATGCATAGACTTGTGGATTATTGTGATGTTTTTATCAGCTGTTTGGACTCTCATTCTGACGGCACCCATTCACTGCAGAGGATC
>NW_015547816.1:6085-8145 GCF_001515605.1 Sinocyclocheilus anshuiensis | reverse complement strand
TTTTTATCGGCTGTTTGGACTCTCATTCTGACGGCACCCATTCACTGCAGAGGATCCATTGGTGAACAAGTGACGTAATGCTACATTTCTCAAAATCTGATGAAGAAACAACTTCATCTATATCTTGGATGGCTTGAGAGTGAGTAAATTTTGGGCAAAGTTTCATTTTTGGGTGAACGATACCTTTAAGAATCATACATTTTACAAAGTAAAAAGGCCCTGCCTGTTTCATTTTGGCAAGTTCCCTTCGTGTGTGCTCATCGTTTCGGAGATCCTTTTTGTTACCAACGAGGATGATGGGAACATTCGGACAGAAATGCTTCACCTCTGGTGTCCACTTTTCTGGAATATTCTCTGTAATGGATTAAAGGAGAGAGAGAGAGAGAGAGAGAGAGAGAGAGAGAGAGAGAGAAATAATTGTATTAACCACATTATAAATCATTTATTAACCTTATTTCGCAATCATGACAAACATTTAATGGCTTAGCGGAGTAAATCAATTTATATTGTTTATAGCAAAATGGTGAAGTTTTTTTTCAGAAAGTTAATAAAAACTGAAACTGAAAATTACCACCTCGATCTTTGCCCATTACCTAATTTTTGTACTTATTCAATGCGCATGTCTGTTTACGTTTGATGTAAAGACCAGATGAAAACCGGATCATTCTTGAAAATGCAGTTCTCTTACATAGCTGATTTTTGACTTATCAGCATTTCATTGCACAGATCAACATACTCAATGTGTTAATCACATACCCAGCAAAGACCTGATTATTAAAATAGAACCGAAAAAATAACTTAATTAAAAAAGAACTGCTAACTATCTCAAATTCATGCTAAATGTTTAATTGTATGCAATCTTTTACAGCAAATGCAAAAATCCAGTTCTGCTTCATAGCTAAACTGCTGCTTCATTAAATTTGTCACTTTGATGTGAAAGCCTTGTGTTTAAACCACAAGTGAAGGTTTCATGATTCAGTTCATTAAAACACTGTATTCTTAGCTGACTGGTTTTTACACTACGAGAAACGCATTTAAGGTCGAGAGGAAACGGAATTATTGACAGATCATTCTTCTGTATTGTGACGTACAATCAAGTAATTTTCAAGAAATTCATTTCATTCTGGCTTTAAAGTAGGAATGAAACTCAAATATTGACAGATCTTTTCTTCCGGATTGTGCCACACATCTGAATGTAATGAATTATAAAAAAATAAATAAATAATGGGTGCTGCTCTTAAAAACAGAGGTTGATGAATGTAAGCTTGCAGGGGCAGGTTTAAGCAGACTAAATTATAGTTATTTCACCGGAAAATTGAGTTACGATATTTTGATTAAAAATTAGGAGGTCAAACATTAAAAAAAAAAAAAGAAATGTGCATGGATGAATCATTCACAAAATGGTCAATCCATTCAGAAAATACATAAGGTTCATTTTCATCTCATGCCGACTTGAATCTTTTATCAACATTAAGATCTAAAGAGTGATGATTGGGCTGGTAACATCTAATTGTTTATGAGGACGTCTTACCCAAGCTATCGGGACTGTCGATGGAAAAGCACATAAGAATGACATCTGTGTCGGGGTAGGAGAGAGGTCTTAACCGATCATAGTCCTCCTGTCCAGCCGTATCCCATAAGGCAAGCTCCACCTGTAAGAAGAGAGATATCGGTACATGTGCTAAACTAAACACCATTCCTCTCTTACACAACAATTGTGGTACAGTTACACAGTAAGGATTTTGGTCGCCAATAATTGTGAGTCACAAGTGTGCGTCTCATCTGTCTGTTTTGACTCTCCACCTTATTTTTCCCATAAGATCCATTTGTAAATTGAATATGTCTGTACGTATTTTTATCTGTACGAAACAGAAGTTTTTGCTGCTTGATATTGCAAACTTGTGTTTCTTACTGAATGTGGCCCTGGAGCACAAAAGCAGTCTTAAGTCGCTGGGGTATATTTGTAGCAATAGCCAAAAAACATTGCATGGGTCAAAATTATCGATTTTTCTTTTATGCCAAAAATCATTAGGATATTAAGTAAAGATCATGTTCCATGA
>NW_015547816.1:0-443 GCF_001515605.1 Sinocyclocheilus anshuiensis | reverse complement strand
CACTGCTGTACCTGCTGTACTCTGCAGAGGTGAACTGTGGCAAGGGGGTCCTTTAGAGTGACAGCTGCCCCCTGACTTTATACATTTAAAATTGAAAATATTTGTATTTTTAAACCTAATAGCAGTTACCCTTGCTGGACCTGTTTTGTCCCATGTCTCAAGATTGACCTAGACTTTCTTAGAAAACGAAATTCCATCCTAAAACATTTGAACACATCTGAAGAAAGAGTGAAACAGATAAATCATATGAACACTTTAATATTGTGTACAAACGATTTATGTAAGTATTTGTTCAGCTTTGAAATGAGCCCATGGGAAGACAAAGGAGCCAGTTTATTTATTCCACCAATGCTTATAATGTCATTTCCACCACAGAATAAATGGTGATTTCAGATGTGAAGCCTACACTGTAAAAAAAAATCCGTAAAATTTACGGTAAAAAA
>NW_015547815.1:209432-212326 GCF_001515605.1 Sinocyclocheilus anshuiensis | reverse complement strand
CACAAAATAATGATCTTTAAAATAGTATCATATGACCCCTTTAATCTTTCCCTAGAAGAGATAATAGGTGTGTTTGACTTGAAGCGGTGCTGCACAGACCGATCGAAGTATGACATCAAAGTACCACGAGAGCAATAAGAGAGCAAGAGAGCTTCTTATGCTTTTGAATCGCTCTCAAGATACTTTGTCATACTTCAATCGGTCTGCACAGTGTCACAAGTATCTGCACAAGTCGAACACGTCTAAAGTGTAAGCTCTCACGGTCAGCTCTGGGTCTTGTGCAGTAATATGATGAGCAGGTGTTCAGTGTCATCACCTTACTTTATTGAAATGCTATATTGACCTGGATTCACCTAGGTTTAAAACTGTTTAACTGGGAAAGAACAAATTATTCAGTGTCGTTAATGTTGTGAGGCTGCATATAACATCTGGTCAGATGAACATTTGTGTAGTCTGTTTCCTCCTGAGGTTTCTACCTTGTATAGTTAAATATCTAAAAAGGATTGTCTTTGTAACCATTCTCAATAGATATTGAAAGCATTATTTTTTTTATGGTGCTTTTAAACAAAATATTAAATGTAATATGTGAGGTAAGCCATGGCTAAGTGTACATTACACAATTTTAATATATGCCGTGGAGGTAAAGAACTACATGAACTGAAGCCATAAATCACCCCTTAATTATAATGATCAGGGGTGCCCAATTCTGTTCCTGGAGTGAGTTCAAATTCAACACTGATCCAACACCCCTGTCTGTAATTAACGAGTGCTCCTGAAGATCATAAATAGCTGGTTCAGTAGTGTTTGAGAAGGGTTGGCGCTGAACTTTGAAGGAAGTTGTATAGTTATATAGATAGGTAAGTTGGGTGTGATTAATTATTAAGTAGTCTATTTAATTTTACCTTGAAAATGTAAGTGATTGCTCTTAATTATTCTGTGATTTAATTACAGGCAGGATGTACAGTAATTGCATTAAATACTGTATAGACTATAGAACATGTCTGTGTAAAACAATAGTGAATTTAACAAACACGTCTCAAGTTTAACATTAAAATGTGTGTTCTTGTCAGTCCAAGAATAATTTATGAATTATGATTTGAAACATTAAGTAAAGCAATATTTTTAGAGTAATTAGTACAGTAATGCCATTACACTGTTGAAGTACAAAATAACTTGTAATCATAATTACTTTCTTTGGAGTAACTTGCTCAACATCAAATATATATACGTGTACATTTAATCGTTAATCCAGTCACCAAGCTTGTAATGTTGAACACTTAAAACCTATAAGTAGTCAAGGATCTAATATGCTCTCTACAAAATAACTTGTATAGGCAAATTTATCTCTATTACAGAAGGATTAAACTAACAGGGATAGTTGGTCAAGCAGATTTAAAAGTGCATGATAGATTACGTGGTTAAAAACTTCCTTTTGTTTCTTTTCTTTTTGTATTGTGCTTTTGTTCTCGTTTGTTTCCAGTAAAGAAGACTGTAAGTCACCCTTTGCCTGGTCATTTAGAGCAATTTTAATGTCCATGTAAAGCACACAGTGTTACGTGCATAAGTAAAGAAAAAAAAGTGTTGGTGCCTCCTTGTAAATATTAATGTAATATAAGACAAAAATTGGACAAGGAATATGGATCCATTGATGCAAAGTCTGTCTACAAATTAATGTGATGTTTGCTTTTAAACATGCTATACGTTCTTGTAGAAAGAAAAGCAAATATCACAGAATATGGATTTTAAATAATCGTTATTTCTTCACGTATTTCCCTTTAAATTAATCAAGTATAGCAGCTGGTCTGCAGCTTCCCGTCCTGACGCACATACTGGCATATTTTGGGTGATAAAGAGACGTCGTATAGATGTCATTTAGAGGTAGGGAAGACATCTCATTTAACAGCTCAAACAGCCGATCTACAGCCGATCATAATACGACTATAAAAAAAGAATCCGATGTTTACCAGATGATACGCTCTTTAGCAGACGTCTCCGCGATGTACGTGTGCTATCTGGGTAGTCTTTCCCTTTGTTGTGTTTTTGTAGTGCTGTCATTCAAGATATGTCTACAAATGTTTTAACCAAACTTTAGCACTTCAGTATTTTGTATGCATGTCCTGCTGTGTCGTATTTTCTAATGTTAAGACTGTAAACGTAAATTCAGTAAGATTGTTATTCCCGCCGGTGCTAATGATGTTCGACTTCGCAAGTTGGAGATCACTAAAAATAACATTAAAGTAGTGTGTGAACTTGCAAGTACGATGTCAGACACTGTAATATACTCTGGTACCCTCCCTGCTTAACGGGGTGACGAGATACACAGCAGACTGTCGTCACTCAATGGCTGGATGTCTAAGTGATGCCCGCAGAATAACATAGGTTTCATAGACAATTGGACGAATTTTTGGGGCAGACCTGATCTGTTGAAAAGATTTAATGCTTTAATGAGTTAATGCTCCTGGGGTGGTGCCGCTCTTCTGTCTAGAAATATGGCACATTGTCTTTTGAGTTTGCAAGAGTTTGCACTTGACAAACTGGGGCCCAGGTCAGGAAGCAGACAGACTGGCTAAACCGACCGTCTGCTAGACGCCTCATGTCACAGAAATCAGTTAATTTTCAGCACATAGAGACCCTTTCACCTATAGATATCACACTATAGAGACTGTGTCTGTTCCACGAGCTAGAAAATACAAAAAACATCCAAACCAATTTAAGAGTAACAATTTAATTGATGTTCAACAAATAACATGTAATACAGATAAACTTTTTGTAAATGATATGATCACTGATCATAACCTAGATGTGCTCTGTTTGACAAAAACCTGGCTAAAACCAGATGATTACATTATTTTAAATGAGTCTACCCCCAAGATTACTGTTATAAACATGAGCCA
>NW_015547815.1:207500-208539 GCF_001515605.1 Sinocyclocheilus anshuiensis | reverse complement strand
GACACACAACATGCCTTTATGTTAAAATTAAATAAAACCACTTCTCATAAAGAACAAGAACATGGTCTTCTTTTTAATGAAATACCAATGGTTATATAGGCTAATTCTGCATTCTTTATAGCAACTTGTTTACCATATTCTTCATTCTTTCAAGCAGACATATTTATTTCTATAAATAAATTTAGATTAATCTTTAGGGCTACTAACGTTTTTCAGTCAAGAGCATTGCGTGATTTTCTGTATTTCTTTTGTTGCTTGATTAACATCAATGACTCGGACAATAGCAACTAAATTAGGCTGCTATCCCTTTAAAACCGAATGCACCGCTGCAATGGATGCAATGTACTGATTCACGTTCTCCCTACTGTTTACGTTCACTTAAGACATAATCAACTGTGTTTACGCGAATACTCATCAAAACAGACAATTCAACATAATTTTGTATGTAATTCTCCGTTCATGCGACGTGAAAGAGTACTCGCGTTCATGCGATGTGAAAGAGTACTCGCGCGCTGTGAGATGCGCTTCTGCGCTCAGAAAACTGGACCGAATTGAGTTCTCTCTTGCGTCGTCAGATTTATCCATAAGTCTGCTCTTCTCTTACTCCCACATATTGACATTTTTAACGTTTTATGCGATGTGCAGCAAGTGTATGTTAGCTTATGTCCTGCCGGTTCATATGTATGCATCTAACCTCTGAACCACGCAGCAGATTCATTCTGAATGAATCTCTTCCCAAATCGTCCCTCCCTAACATTTTCGACTCGTTTTTATTCGTTGACAAAAATGTCAGTAGATTTACGTCATAGTTTTTGTCATTCAAAAAGAGTTTTAGTTCATTATCGTCTCGTTGTCGTTGGTGGAAAAAAATGTCGTTGACGAATCTAACCTCCGAAGTTCGAACCACACAGCAGATTCGTTCTGAATAAATCTCTTCCCAAATCATCCCTCCCTAACATTTTCGTCTCGTTTTTATTCGTCGACGAAAATGTCAGTAGATTTACGTCATAGTTTTTGTCATTCAAAAAGAGTTTTATTT
>NW_015547815.1:203871-207286 GCF_001515605.1 Sinocyclocheilus anshuiensis | reverse complement strand
TATCATCTGATCGTGGTTGTATCTCTCTATTAGTGCTATTGGATCTTAGTGCTGCGTTCGACACTTTTGACCACAACATTCTTTTGAATAGACTAGAAAACGTTGTTGGCATTAATGGAAGTGTATTAGCATGGTTCAAACCGTATTTGTCTGACAGCCATCAATTCGTAGCAGTGAATGAAGAGCGAAACATACCAATTTGAAAAACTAATGGAATGCATAGTCGATATAAAAAAACTGGATGACGAGTAATTTCTTACTGCTAAATTCTGAAAATCACTAAATTCAGGTGTTACTTATAGGACCTAAAACCTCCACATGTAATAACCTAGAACACTGTCTAAAACTCGATGGGGCAGCAGCTAGAGTTCTTACTAGAACCAGGAAGTATGACAATATTAGCCCGGTTCTGTCAACACTGCTTTGGCTCCCTATTAATTATCGTATAGATTTTAAAATCTTGCCTATAAATCTATACTTACAAAGCCCTAAATGGTTTAGCACCTCAGTATTTGAACAAGCTCTTATTGCATAATATTACTGTCTCTGAATTGTAATGCGTTACACTACTGTTACACTACTTTTGAGTTACTTTCACCAAAATATCCACATTAGAATTATAAAATGCCAAAATGTAGTTTATTGCTGCTCATTCTACACCCAGTGGAGGGTAATGTGGTAGGTCTATATAACATAAAATTATAAAATCATATTTAGATGCCGGTATGTAGGTCTACATTAATGTTACGTTGTTGTTTAAGTTAAACACAGATAAGCAGAAACCGCATTATTACATTCAAATAACACCGGTAAATAAAGCAAAATGTTATAATGTACAACCAATAAACACAATACCTAACCTATAGGCAATTTTGAACGGTTTCAGAAGAAAACAAGAATGAAAAATATAAGTTGCTAAACAAGCCAAAACGAATTAGGCTAATCAGTGGCGGCGCTAGGGCGGGGCTTGACGGGGCCCATCAGAAACTTGCTTAGCACCGGCACAGCCCCCCTAAGGATTTCCTAATGATGTTCCCTTATTTTTGGTGTCACTTTCATTAACATTGAAAAATAAACATTTTAAAAAAATTGCCTAATATGTGGCCTATAAACGATTGCTATTATGGGGGAGGGGTCAAGCAACGCGCAAACTGTGCGCAAGAGTTATGCCGGTGAACGTCAGTAAATTCACTATAGAGAAAGTGAAAGTAAAAAAACTGACGGAGCTTTCTAACGCTGCATTAACGGCGCATATTCTCTGAGACAACAAGAGACAAAATGACTTCAATATAGGCTGATGATGATATATAACTGTCTTAAATTATTCCCTTAATATTTCTCTTGTGGCCCGTATAGTGAAAAACATGAGAAGAAACGTATTTCGCGTTAAACAGGTTGTTTTTGAAAATCTGTGCACGAAATAAAGCTGCTCTTAATTTTCGCCTAATATGTGGCCTATAAACGATTGATATTATGGGGGAGGGGTCAAGCAACACAAGCAAGCAAAGCGCAAACTGTCCGCAAGAGTTATGCCTGTGAACGTCAGTCAATTCACTAGCCTATAGAGAAAGTAAAACTGACGGAGCTTTCTAACGCTGCATTAACGGCGCATATTCTCTGAGACAACAAGAGACAAAATTACTTCAATATAGGCTGATGATGGTATATAACTGTCTTAAATTATTCCCTTCATATTTCTCTTGTGGCCCGTATAGTGAAAAACATGAGGAGAAACGTATTTCGCTTAAACAGGTTGTTTTTGAAAATCTGTGCACGAAATAAAGCTGCTCTTAATTTTCATTGATGACTGCAGTGTTAATAATTTTAATTATAGGCCTATAATTCAATTGTATAAATTAATAGACCTGTTTAAAAAAACTTTTAAAACAAAATTTCAATGAGGAGTAGCCTAAGCTAATAGCCTAAATTTTAATTATCCTCACAGCGCGCCATACGGTAATGCGCTATGAAATTATTGCGGCGCAAAAATGCCAATTTTTGATGCTTTGTTTTGACAATATCTCTGGCTATCGTCGACACATTATATGACGCATCTCAGCACGGGGAGGTTACCCCCGCCCCCCGCAGTGCGTGCCGGTCTGCTATGCAGCTGTGTGGAAATAGTTGCATGAATTGTCGGCACTTACCATGTTTTCCTGCCAGTTGGCATTGAGAGTGACTGACACTTGATGGTCAGAAAAAATGACTAAATAGATGTTTAAAAAAAATTAATAAAAATGAAATAAAAAAAATCCCTACTTTCTCTCTTTTCTATGTGCGTTCATAAATTGTATTAATTTGTAAGTGTCATATTTGGCAGTTGGCATTAAAGTTATATCACTAATAACAGTGGCATAGTTATACCACAGAGAAAAAAAAATCTAAAATATGCCTTTTTGGAAGCTGCTGTATATATAAAAAAAAAAACACAAGGCGGCTGAATTTGTATGCTTAAAGGCGTTCATTATTTTCACTCAATTTAATTAGTTTTTAAGCCCCCAGGTTAATTCAATGCGAAACTAAACGCAAACAGCGTTGTCGCGCAGCCTACCTCTCTCATTCGGCATTAATCCAATTAAATGTGTCCATATTTGCGATGTATTTGAATGCTAAACTATTATTTATTATGTAAACCAGGCTTATAATGCACTTAAAAAACATGATCGTCACATGAGCAAATGTGTCTTTGGCCCGAGCTCAGGCTGAACGTCACCGATTGTAGCTACTACGCAGTACGCACTATTTAAATTAACCAGTGTATCTATATGTTTGGTTGACTATTTTATTCTGATAATGAACAGGCTGCAACATTTGCAATGCTGTATGTGTGTGCGTGAGTGGCCGGCGCGATCGAACAGCGGAAACAAACAACTGTTATTTTTGGTCATACATATCATTCGAAACTGCAATGTGTTTACTTTATTTCTGTCATCTCGGTTTCCTTTCCGTGGACTTTCGTAGAGCGCCACGCCACACAAATAGTCTATGAACCAAATTCAGCAGCATAGTATCTCTCAGTCTTTTCCTTTCGTTTTGTTAATCTGTTAATTAGGCTATATAATGATTGGTTTGTCTCCTGTATTGACAGCGTAAACATCCAACCACAATGCGCTATAGACGGAGCGATGAAGTATTTAGCTCTACCAGTCCAGGTGTTTCCAGGTTTTTCTCGTGCTATTTCTCCATGTTGAGAGTTTGGTGTCGCACATATTGCTAAGCATTCTTATCCTTTTCTCAGATGAACTGAAAATAACAAGAGTGTGTCCATCTCACAAATGTAGAATCCGTCTCTGCAGTCATCTCAACCATCTAATTCCAGCAACAGAAGATAGACAAACTAGTTTACCCGCGAAATTATTTCTCTGGTGCTGTTTTGCGGTGTTAATAAATTCACCACTTAATTTTGAGTTAAAAT
>NW_015547815.1:191570-203534 GCF_001515605.1 Sinocyclocheilus anshuiensis | reverse complement strand
CAGCCTGATGGATGAAGCTGTCCTTCAGTCTGCTGGTCCTGGCCTGGAGACTCCGCAGTCTCCTCCCTGATGGCAATTCCAGCAACAGGAAATAGACAAACTATTTTACCCGCGTAATTTTTTCTCAGGAGCTGTTTTGCGAGGTTGGTAAATTCACCACTTAATTTAGAGTTAAAATGTGTTGTTGTAACTTGCATCCGTTAAAGGATTTTTAGGCTGCATTAATTAGGCCAACCGGAACTCGGGACACTTCCCATAACACCCGATGAACTTGCTACATCATTACAAGAATGGCATCTACGCTAATATTAGTCTGTTTCCTTCTTATTCCGAGGTCACCGTAGCCACCAGATCCAGTGTGTATCCAGATCAGATGGTCACTGCAGTTCGAGTTACTGAAGAGGAACGTCTCAGGTTACGTATGTAACCATGGTTCCTCGAGGGAATCTCGGCATCTCTGCCAGCGCTTGCTTCACTCCTAGAAGCTGACGCTGGTCTCACCACACGTGCTTTTATAGCTTCCTGTCATTACGTTACCTGCCCGTGACGTCTCACCCATCTATTGGTCTAATTACACACGAGGTTCAGAGCCGGTCACGCTGAAGGGCGTTCCCGAAGCGTCCTCCGACGCAGCGTCTCGTTCCCTCGAGGAACCATGGTTACATATGTAACCTGAGACGTTTTAGGTCATTTGACACCTATGGACTAGTGAGGTGGGAATAAACTACTGATAGGGGAAAACCATAGACTGTAAAAAAAAACACTCGTGACGTCACTCGTAGGGTTCAGAAGAGCATTTTTGAAGCCTAAAGTGGGCGGAGCCGACCGCCGCCATCTTGCGCGTCACTCCCGGATAATCGAAAATGGGCAAAAAGGCGGGACGTGGGTGAAGCTGAGGCGCTAGTTGCTGAAACCACACCCGTCTATGGTGACAGCAGTGCTGCCGTGCAAAGACAACACACCATAACTTCGTTTTTGGTCGAAATGAGTTATTGATAATTTTGGGAGACATATGACCTCCTTTATCATGTGTATAAGTATCTTGGAGAAAAGCCCAGGAGAAACCAAGGCAGAACACAGTATCATCAGTTACCGCTCTTTGACTTTGTTTTACATCGCTCAAATAATGTAACAGCGCTCTGCATCTGTTTAGCCGTTCGTCAATATTACTGTGCCAGCCTGGAGTTATACGGTATTCTGCCTCTGTTTTTACTGTACATTAAAGTCTGCGCTTTTAAATTACGGTGTGACTTGTGTACTTTCATACATCTGTCGGCACTTCTTTAGACAAACAAATTAGATAGATCGCGATCGAACAAACTGCTCCATATAACAAATCACTGTAAACAAGCAACGACTAGATAACTTGGCAACAATAATTAATCATGAACGTCATTGGAGATGTTTAATTCTCAGCATTATTCGACATTCACATCAATCCACAAGTTGTTCTTCTAGGTTAAGCTTTTTTCATTCAGTTCGATGTAAAAACAATAGGCTAAGTATGTCTTGCATCTGTTAATGTTAGTGAACATTGCAAATAAATTGGTTGCAAAACGGTATCCACTCACATTTAACTTTTTGTCTGGTTGTTACGGTCAGAAAAAAAAATGTTATAGCCTAGCCAATGATCACTAGATTTTATATAGATGTTACTATAATGAGTCTGTAAATGGTGATCACCAGTGCCTTTAATTATGCAGAACTTTAAGGCTTAATATAATTTAAACGGATGAGTTATAAAAAAATTCACCCCCCTCACAATTTATCATGAAGGGCAAAATTACCTATATAGACCAAAAGCACTTTTTGTACCAGGCTGTAAACATATTTTTTCTGCTGTAAAGTTGGGCATTTTAACATGGGGAGTCTATGGGACTGACTCCCTTTTGGAGCCAGCCTCTAGCGGTCAGTCGATTAATTGCAGTTTTAGTCACTTCTGTATTGGCTTCAAGCGAGAGACAGGGAGGTTGCCGCTTGGGGAAAACCTATGAGGAAGTCTTTAGCACAGGGTTGGCCCCCGAGGCCTGTTGCACTTCGGTTCTTCCCTGGGCTCCTCACTGGTGTGTGTCCTAGTCTGTCCCTGTAGGTGATTTGCAAACTTTATTGTGCAACATCTCCATCCTCCATTGGAACATTAGTCATAGCAAAAACTATGACTGTAGAGAATGGGTGAATGACTCCAGTGTGCTGTAGTATAGCTTTTAAGACTGTGAGTGAGAGAGGTGGAAAGAGGTGACAGCACTCACAGCCCTATAACAGTTAGTATCTCAACAAGCTCCTCCAACAGTTCGGTGAAATGGGGAGGGACTGCTTCAGAGTAGTACGTAGACTGAGTAGGAGCTGAGTAAAGCTGTTAATTTCTCCTAATGTCTATTTGCTTTTCCTACACTCTTTCATCCAGTGTCCAGGTTTTACAGTAATGACAACTGCCCTCCCTCTTTGGACATTTAAGTTTCTGTCGGTTCTTTGTGTTTACCTTATAGGATGCTGCTGCAATCTTTACCCTGGCTTTAACATCAGAGTCAAGTCAAGTCAAGTCACCTTTATTTGTATAGCGTTTTATACAATACTGATTGTGGCAAAGCAGCTTTACGGTGTAAGTCAGTTCATTGATGATTCAGTGATGTCATCATCCAGTTCAGCGCTATTCCAACAGTGTCTGTGCAATCAGTCAAGCATTCCCAACTAAGCAAGCCAAAGGCGACAGTGGCAATGAACCAAAACTCCATCGGTGACAGAAATGGAGAAAAAACTTTGGGAAAAACCAGTCTTGTGCCAATGGTCATCGAGGTGACGAGGTCTTCGCAGGGGATCCATCTCTGGGGCGCATCTAGTTGACATGGTCTCCGCTGACATTCAAATCTGTAGAGGTCGTCTCTAGGTGCTGATCCACCATCTGGTCTAGATATGGACTGGATCTGGGTGGCTACAGTGACCATCTGATCTGGATACAGACTGGATCCATATGGCTACGGTAACCTCAGAATAAGAATGAAAGTGACTAATATTAGCGTAGATGCCATTCTTCTTACGATGTAGCGAGTACATCAGGTGTTATGGGAAGTGTTCCCAGTTCCAGTTCACCTAATTAATGCAGCTTAACAATCCTTTTAACGGATTTGAATTATAGAATTGCGATAGTGTATTATGTGCATGCCAGGTTAAAGAGATGGGTCTTTAATCTAGATTTAAACTGACTGTGAGTGTGTCTGCCTCCCGAACAATGCTAGGTAGATTGTTCCAGAGTTTGGGCGCTAAATAGGTAAAGGATCTGCTGCCCGCAGTTGATTTTGATATTCTAGGTATTATCAAATGGCCAGAGTTTTGAGATCGCAGCAGACGTGAAGGACAATAATCTCTTTAGATTATAGTCTCAAAAATAGTTTATTTCCCAAGTAGCTAACCTGTCCAAATTGTTTTGCAGGCTTACAGTGAACCATGTGAGATCTAAGAATGGCAAAGCAGATCTGTACTCTGATAAAAGGCCATCAAACCATGTTCGAAATAGTGGTCTTTTATAATTCAGTACCTTCTCTGGAGTATCAACTATTCCACTGTATGCTGCAGCTGAGTGACAAAAACTTTCAGTGTACTCACTTATAGTTTCATCTTTCTTCTGCAAACAACTAGTGACTTTTGACCAGTCTAACCTCAGACCAATAATATTCTGTAACACTCTCAGGACTCCTCTCAAATCTTCTTTGCTGACATGTTGAAACTCAGAATTATTTACCACACTTTCAAAATCATTGAAATCAGACTCTGTCAAGACTTGTGATACTAACTAGGTGACTTCAGCTAGGGACATATCATAGAGCTTAGTTTTTCTGGACAACGCTCTCCTAAACTCTGAAAAATTAGCATTTACTGATGGCAAACTCTCAGCAAGTCTTTCTATGACCTCAGGACCTAGAGCTGCATTGACTGCTTGTAACTGTAATATGGGGGTTGCAGAAGTAATACTTTCAACCCCTTCTACCCAACTCTGAGCCTTTTGTCTTGCTCCACACACTTCAACTGCATTTACATCTTTATCCATCAATCCAATATTGCCATTGTCCTCTTGTCTACATAAAGACTGTAAGTCAGGATAGCTTTCATCTGACTGTTGGTCTTTTGAGTCACTTTTGGTTGAGACCTTGTTATGGCCCACCTTTTTAGTGAGACCGGACACTCTAGTTTGTAGTTGTTTTAATTTAGCAATACACTGAAATTGTTACTGTGCTAAGGATAAGGTAAATTCTCTGTGGCAGCAGATAATGCCTTTAATGTTTTTCTTTCTGATACATGCCCCAAGTACCTTTTTGCATTCTTCAATTGACCATACTTTTTCTGGATCAGTACCAAATTTCTTTGTCAAATCCAATCTGACTGACTCAGTCACTATTGAGTCCATAGGCTTTCCTAACAATGAACTCATTGTCTGTCCATAAAGGGGTAGCTAGTCCACATTTCTCAGTTGTTGGAATCAGCCTAGCATTCTTTCTCAAAATTTTCAATGTCTTTCTCACTTCTAATAGCTCCCTGGCAAGCAGAGGATAAAGTTGTTAACACAGAATAACTGTTGTTTACCTTCCCTGGCAAAGCAGAGGATACATCAATAATGTCTCTGACAAAGCAGAGGATAACCTAGTTTTTGTTCTACATCCTAATGTATCCAACCTGCCTTGGCAAAGCAGAGGACCAAGTTGCTAACACACTGTAATTGTTGTTAACCTTCCCTGACTTAACAGAGGATGAACCTTCTTCTCTGGCAAAGCAGAGGATAACTTTTCTGTTAACAAAACCCTGCAGCTGTTTGATAACACTTCTCTGATGGCACAGAGGATAACCACATGTACTGGTCTATAGTGGTTCTTTGGATAGAGTAACACTCACCAAATCATTGTTGAGCTGAAAAAGGGTCTGAAATTCCATCTGGAACGATGTCAAGCAAAAAGCTCTCTCTGGGTCATGGCACCAAAACTGTTGGAAACTCCAGACCAGGAGACTCTTGGGTATTGTCAGCAGGACTCTTTACTGAGAATGTGCTGTGTGGTGCTGCAGTCATCAAAAGTCTAACTAAGGCATTGATACAGTGTATTTAGCAGTTATGGTAAAGATGATGACATCAGATGAACGATTCTGTTAAACAAAGTTTGTAGCAAGAGGTTTCTGCTAGTCCTGTTCTCTTTATTGTAAGTCAAATGAGCCTGAGTCTCTCATACCTTTTGTCTGTAATGGCTCTTGGTGCCTCTGCCCCAGTCTTTGACTAGTTATGCTGATTAGATTAGGACTGGTGAAATGGTGCGGGTTGCTGTATCTGAATACTTCATTTGCATGCTTTGTTTAAGGTCGTCTCCCAGATGCTTTGTCTCCATTTCTAAGCATTGCCCCCTAAATGTATATAAACTACAATGTATCACTACCTTAGTTAGACTTTTGATGACTGCAGCGCCACACGGCGTGTTCTCAATAAAAAGTCCTGCTGATGATATCCAAGAGCATCCTGGTCTTCGCTTCCAACACAGGCCTGAAACATACAAGCCACTGAAATCAATTTAAATCTGTTTAGTCTTGCATGAGTGATGCTGAAACAACGAGGTTTAGTTTTTCACCCAGGAAACGCTGCTCGAGAGGCTGGTTCCCTTAGTAGATTTTCTGGTAGCGTGGAAACTTCCAACAAATATCTCAAAATGGGTCCTGCAGATTATAGAGTAAGGTTAAAGAATCCAGTTCGGTTCTCGTCCGCCTCAACGCAGCGTCTCGTTCCCTCGGGGAACCATGGTTACATACGTAACCTAGAGACGTTCCTATGGAACACAGTCTTCATGATGGATGATCTCTTGATCCTGGATCCTTGCTGCTGTCCACCTGGAGATGGATTGGATCATATGTGTCTGTGTCTACAGTGGGGAAAATATTTATTTGATCCCCTGCTGATTTTGTAAGTTTGCCCACTTAGAAAGAAATGAAGGGTCTGCAATTTTGATGGTAGGTTTATTTTAGAGAATAGAGACAGAATATCAACCAAAAATATGAAATAAGTATTTGATCCCCTACCAACCAGCAAGAATAATGGCACCCACAGATTGGTTATGTGCCCATGTGGAACACAGATTAGTCCTGTCACTTTAAGAAGTTACTCCTAATGTCAGCTCGTTAGGTCTATAAGACACCTGTCCACATAATCTGTATCTTCCATTCCAAACTCTCCCACCACCATGTGCAAGACCAAAGAGCTGTCAAAAGATTTCAGAGACAAGATTGTAGCTCTGCACAAAGCTGGAATGGGCTACAAGACCATCAGCAAGAAGCGTGGTGAGAAGGAGACAACTGTTGGTGTGATTATTCGGAAATGGAAGAAATACAAAACAACCATCAATCGGCCTCGGTCTGGAGCTCCGTGCAAGATCTCGCATCATAGGGTAAGGATGATCATAAGAAAGGTGAGGGATCAGCCCCGATGGAAGAAATACAAAACAACCATCAATCGGCCTCGGTCTGGAGCTCCGTGCAAGATCTCGCCTCATGGGGTAAGGATGTTCATGAGAAAGGTGAGGGGATCAGCCCCGAACTACACGGGAGGAGCTTGTTAATGATCTTAAGGCTGTTGGGACCACAGTCACCAAGCAAACCATTGATAACACTACGCCACAATGGTCTGAAATCCTGCAGCGCTTGCAAGGTCCCCCTGCTCAAGAAGGCACATGTACAGGCCCGTTTAAAGTTTGCCAATGAACATCTTGAGGAGGAGACAACTGTCGGTGTGATTATTTGGAAATGGAAGAAATACAAAATAACCATCAATCGACCTCGGTCTGGAGCTCCGTGCAAGATCTTTCCTCATGGGGTAAGGATGATCATGAGAAAGGTGAGGGATCAGCCCCGAACTACACGGGAGGAGCTTGTTAATGATTTTAAGGCAGTTGGGACCACAGTCACCAAGCAAAACATTGGTAACACACTACACCGCAATGGACTGAAATCCAGCAGCGTCCACAAGGTCCCCTTGCTCAAGAAGGCACATGTACAGGCCCGTTTAAAGTTTGCCAATGAACATCTAAATGATTCAGAGAAGGCTTGGGAGGAAGTACTGTGGTCAGATGAGACCAAAATTGAGCTCTTTTGCCTTAACTTGACTCGCCGTGTTTGGAGGGAGAGAAATGCTGACTATGACACCAAGAACACCATCCCTACAGTTAAGCACGGAGCTGGAAACATTATGCTTTGGGCCTGGTTTTCTGCTAAGGGTACCGGACGACTTCACCGCATTGAGGGGCAAATGGACGGGGCCATGTACTGTAAAAATTTGGATGAGAACCTCCTTCCCTCAGCCAGAACACTGAAGATAGGTCATGGATGGGTCTTCCAGCATGACAATGACCCAAAACATACTGCCAAGGCAACAAAGGAGTGGCTCAAGAAGAAGCACATAATCTGTGGAGGGAGCTGAAACTTCGAGTTGCCAAACGACAGCCAAGAAACCTTAAGGATTTAGAGAGGATCTGTAAAGAGGAGTGGATCAAAATCCCTCCTGAGATGTGTGCAAACCTGGTGACCAACTACAAGAAAAGTCTTACCTCTGCGCTTGCCAACAAGGGTTTTGGTTCCTACCCATAATCATGGTTTTCTTGTTGCTGCTTCCCAGACTGTATCTCCAGCCGGGTGCGCCAAAGCCAGTCTCCAGACCTCAATCCTATAGAAAATCTGTGGAGGGAGCTAAAACTTCGAGTTGCCAAGAAACCTTGAAGATTTAGAGAGGATCTGTAAAGAGGAGTGGATCAAAATCCCTCCTGAGATGTGTGCAAACCTGGTGACCAACTACAAGAAAAGTCTTACCTCTGCGCTTGCCAACAAGGGTTTTGGTTCCTACCCATAATCATGGTTTTCTTGTTGCTGCTTCCCAGACTGTATCTCCAGCTGCTCCTAAACAAAAGTATGTTAGTTTTACAGCAATCAATAAATAATTTAAACTAGTAGAGTTAGGTGGCGACAAATGAACATCTTTTCTTATAAGCAACTCACTGAATCATTGACTCGACTGGTTCATTGTCAGTCAGGACCAAAAGAATGGAAGTGAACCATTTGTTTATTAAAGATTTGTTAAAACTAAAGTATAATTTGTGAATGAAAAGTCACAAGCACAAAAAGCATGTATGTGAAAAACACCATTAACAGCAATAACGAGCAAATTACACAATTTACAAGTCTGTCGCTTGAGAGGGAAAGCTGGAAATTATTAATCCCACATACACTAAACTTAATTTCCACAGCACCTGTCGAACTAAACAGTTTATACACTGGTTTATATTTAAGTTTAAGATATGGCTAGCATGAGCATCATGGATCAAGTGTGAGTGACAGGCAGTCAAACAAACTACGGTTGGAGTTTAAAGAATTTGAAAGTGATTGCTGTATAGTTTATCATGTTAAGCAGTTAAATTTCAAATAACTAAAAGGAAGGTATAACATTTTACCTCAGGATTTTACCTAAGACCGCCTGATATGGGAGACTGCTCGTGCACTAATTAACCAAACAGGGCATTTATTTATTAAATTCATTTAGAAAACCTACAAAAGTACAAAACACTACTCATCTAAAGTGACATTTAATGTTATGTCGGCAAAAACTATGAATAAAAGTAGTTTTATAGTGTTTACCTTTTCTGCTGTATCCATCAGCTGGAAGTTGACCGTTGCAGAACAAAATGATGCGCATGCGCACTTGTGCAGTACTCAGACAGTGTCATGTGCTGGTTTAAATGTTCACATTTGTATCATGCCCTCTTTCAATAAATCTGTTATTAACAAACATAAAATATCACCATTTGCTAAGCAAACTATTTGGTTGTTGTTTTGTCCTTCTGATGGAAAATATTTAATATATTGTATATATCTATATTTCAAATATAATAAATCATGCCATCATTTAAAATGTTTGATCAATTCAGAGTATTTCCCATATTATATCCAAATGGCATACATCTTAACACAGACAACACATGTAATGCAATAATCTGACAAGTTATCAGGAGACCAGCTGACCACGTCGCTACGACGTTCTCCACGGGACTAACTAGTGGCGTCTTTTGAGGTAGTGCCCATGGTGTTTCTGCAACTTTAGCCAAAATTCAAAAAAATGGAATGTTACCACAACGTCCTCATGACACTGTCATAAAGTCATGTCACGCTGACCAAATGACGACCAACTGGCGACGTTGTCACAAAAGACCCAGAGCAAAAGTGACAGGGCATGATCGCCACGTCTCGTTCCCTCATTTCAGGGAACCGAGATTTTGTCAGTAATCATAGATGTTCCCTTTCAATATCAGTCTCTCAACGTTGTGTCATACTGACGCTATGGGGGATGTAGTCCAAACATACCATGTTACAATGAGGGGTGCCCAGCACTAGTTAATAGCCCTAGTCAGAACATCCCTCAAGGGGAATAACTGTATTCAAAAGTCAACCACTGCAGCAATTGCACCGCAACACATGACTTGTAACAGTGTGTCACCCACACTAGCACACAACCAAGATGACCACTGGACCCTATTGAACACCATCACTACAGGGCTCAGAATAAATTGGTTAACTTGAGCAACAGGTCAATTAGATCCAAATCCAATGGGACAGCCTCTGTTTCAATACCGGCAAGCCTTTAGTACAGCCCTCGAAGCAAACGAAGAGCTGCTCAGAGTATCTAAACTGTCTAGTGCACTAGGTCAAACTGAGAAAGGCACAGACATGTATGGGGCAAAGCGTACGCCCCACAGCCAGTTCGCAGGGAGTAAAAGCTGTTAGGGTTATAACCTGGGCTCTGAACAGTGTTGAGAGCACCTGACTTGAGCTCAAAATCCATGCAGGACTCGCTGACTGAAAGAGCATGTATTTGCTCACTTGCTTAAATATTAAATCTTACTGATCCCAAATGGCAGTGTATTTAAAAATACAGAACTGACACCATCATAGCATTTTTGCATTTTAGCCTAGTATTTTTGTGAACACAGGGACTAGGACTACAACAGCATGTGATCACACTCACAGTAATGTAACATGTCATGTTACACTTCAGGAAAGATGCATCCAGGGGCGTAGTTTGCGGGGGGGATGGAGGGGATCCCCTCCCCTTTGGTTATTGCCCCCCCCAATAACCAAAAGTAGCAAGTACAACCCCCCCAATATTTATGGTTAATGGAAACCTAGAATCAGGCTAATAATTAATTATTTAAATCGCAACTTCACGTACAAACCAAACGGAGCAGTTATCAGTACACTATGACTGAAGCGAAGTACGCACACGAATCACTTTATACTCTGCGCGCGTTCACCAACGTGCTTGAAAAATGAGATGCACTTAATTCCCACCATATTTCTGATATTATCTATCAAACTAATCTGATGGAGACCAGCTAAAACCAGCCTGACCAGCTTACGCTGGTTTTAGCTGTTTTTTTTAGCAGGGAAGTCAGAATCATTCATCAGTCACGGTGAGTAATGGCTTCTTCTCCTGCTATTGTTGTTTGCACCGCTTGCCACATGTATAGTTTAGCTCTCTCTGTCGGCGACAAGGGATTCACATGTGATAAATGCAGGGAAATAGTTAGGTTGACAGAGAAGATTTCAGAACTATAGACACACGCATCCAAACTTTAATTGAGGACAGTAAGAATGTGAGGGCTGTAGATACGGCTTTGGATGCGAGTAGCTCACGGAGTCCCATACATTGTTCTGTTCCAGTTACAGAGCCTCTGCAGCAGGGCGACTGGGTGACTGTGAGGCGGCATAGTCACGGGTCAAAACATCACTCTACCGTTCCGATCAAAACATCAAACAGGTTCTCCCCACTCAGTGATGCAACCACTGAGAAACCTGATGAAAGTGCTCTAGTTATTGGTGATTCTATTGTACGGAACGTGAAAATAGAGACACCAGCCACCATAGTCCAATGTTTACCGGGAGCCAGAGCGCCTGACATCTTGGCTAATTTAAAAGTGCTGGCTACATTGCGCCCCACGGCAGCAACGTGCGGGACCTCCATCATAGTGATGTCGAACTCCTACGCATCCTGTCCAAGGCAGTGGATGAGCTCAGTTTGGAGTGGGTGCCTCCTGCCGAGCTGGCCAGAAGCCGTCTGGACGAATGGTACCTCCAGTGAGACCGCAGCCGGAAGGACACCCTGAAGGAGGCCCGACCTCTTTTTCGCAGAGGTGCACGACGAGTTAGCGAAGTCGTGGAATGCGCCGCTCACCAGTCAAGTGCACAATCCGGGATCCTCTCTCTGTCTTCTGTGGACGCCGCTGACCAAGTGGGGTATGTTAAACTACCCACCGTGGAAGAATACTATTTATGTAAACGCTGCGTAACTTTGACGTGTTTTAATGGGCACACGCGCTGAACATTCGAGTCGCATTTAAACCATGATTTAAACAAGAGCGGAGGGAGTTACCCTGGAAACAGGGCGGCAAGCCAGCAACTCAACTGACAAGTAGCAAAACTCCATCTCTCGCTGCTATTTTCACTGCTTTCAGGTACATTTAGTCCCTAAAATTACACAAATGTTGAACAGAAGCGTGTCAGTTACATGTAAGAATGTGTCAGGAACAGTTGTATGTATTATTTGTCTAATTTTAGAGACTAAACGTACCTGAAAGCAGTGAAAACAGCAGCGAGAGACTGAGTTTTGCTACTTTGAGTTGCTGGCTTGCTGCCCCATTTCCATGGTAACTCCCTCCGCTCTAGTTTAAATCATGGTTTAAAACGGCCCATTAAAACATGTCAAAGTTACGCAGCGTTTACGTAAATTAAAAAAAACTAACTCTAGCACTTTCTATTCTATTTTAATTCTACTTTATCTATATTTATCTTCTTTTTTAATTTTTTATTTAAAAAGCATAGCTTTCTATTTTTTCTAATCTACTTGTTTTTCTTTGTGTGTGTGTGTGTGTGTGTGTGTGTGTGTGTGTGTGTGTATAATAT
>NW_015547815.1:190865-191476 GCF_001515605.1 Sinocyclocheilus anshuiensis | reverse complement strand
ATATATATATATATATATATATATGTATATATACAGTATATATACACCTTGCTACGTGTACTGCATTTACTAACCGAGACTTGACATTTGCACTTATATATTGTTGCTCTTTTGTTAGTTTTGACTGCTTTTATTGTCCTCATTTGTAAGCCGCTTTGGATAAAAGCGTCTGCTACATGACTAAATAAATAAAATTAAAATAAATAGTACAGAAAAGTCAGATAAAATATCCTGAAACTTGATAACGTATTGTTTAAGTGGATAGCAGGCCTACATCAAACTGTCAATGGAATGATAATATGAGTCAGTTTATATATAATAGGCTATAAAACAATATAATATTGTAATATACAGGCACGTGCACACATAGACATCAGAGGGAGCTTGAGCACCTGCCCTTTTTCTTCCTAGAGAGAAAGTGCCCTTTTTTCTGGGGAGTTTTTTATTTTATTTTTTATAAATGAATATATGTATATATGTGTGCGTGTGTGTTTCTGTTTGCGCACAGCTTTCCCTGTCAAACAAATAAAAAAATCAAATATCAGGTCAGGTCAGGAAATGTTGAGACTCTGATCGGCACATCACAGTCACAGACAGAGAACCGCAGCGGA
>NW_015547815.1:190665-190809 GCF_001515605.1 Sinocyclocheilus anshuiensis | reverse complement strand
ATATAAAAAAAACTAACTCTAGCACTTTCTATTCTATTTTAATTCTACTTTATCTATATTTATCTTCTTTTTTAATTTTTTATTTAAAAAGCATAGCTTTCTATTTTTTCTAATCTACTTGTTTTTCTTTGTGTGTGTGTGTGT
>NW_015547815.1:176877-189609 GCF_001515605.1 Sinocyclocheilus anshuiensis | reverse complement strand
CCCCCAGCCGCTCTCTCTCCTGCTCCAGACTCTGCCTCATTTCAGCCATGGTCAGCTCTACACACACACACACACACACATATAATCTCCATATACATACATACATACATACATGTATATGTGTGTGTGTGTGTGTGTGTGTTCATCTGGTCTTAAAGAAGTTTGAGATCTATAAAGGTTTTATTTGATGACAGAGCAGTGTTTTATGGTTTTGTGCTGTAAAACTTTACACACCTGCAGCGTCTGACAGTCAGTGACCTGCAGCTCTTCACACACAGGAAGAATTATTGTCATCTATTTGTGGGCGTGGCCAAAAACATGATTTGAGGTCACAGGCAGGCAAGTGCACACACAGACATCAAAGGGAACTTGAGCACCTGCCCTTTTTCTTCCTCGAGAGAAAGTGCCCTTTTTTCTGGGGAGTTTTTTATTTTTATTTTTTATAAATGAATATATAATATGTGTGCGTGTGTTTCTGTTTGTGCACAGCTTTCCCTGTCAAACAAATAAAAAATCTAAATATCAGGTCGGGTCAGGAAATGTTGAGAAATGCTCCACGTCTCCGCAGCACAGCACAGCAGTGTAGCACACATTGATCGGCACATGCACATCACAGTCACAGACAGGCAGAGAGCCGCAGAAGTGAAGCCTTCTCTCCCTTTCCAGTTGTGTTTGTCTTGGTGTGGAGGTGAGTGGTGATGAACAACAGACTACGCTACCTGTGCCTTTGAATTTACAGCTAATTATCCAAAAGGCAAATATAGTTAATTTGTCTTGCTAACATCTATGACTCATGAGAGCTACCTGGATGTAAGTTAGCTAAAGTTTAGCTAAGGCGATAGGAAGTCTAGTAGGAGTGCGCGTTGCGCGTTCTTTCACTGCATGATTCAGTTTCTTAAAATGCATTTAGAATGATCACAAAATATGGGGGCAGATAAAATACGTTTAGACTGTTTTTGCTCTATTTCGCAAACAAATATAATTCCAATTTGCGTCTCTGAGCAACATGACTCTGTTTTGTTCCTGAATGAAGCAGTCGTTTAAATGATTTGGTTCAGTCGCAATGACTCACTTATTAACAGTATTAAATATTATGAACATTTAAAGTATCTTTTCATTTTTTTTTAAAAATTAAAATATCAGTATTATTTTTTTAGTATTAGTTTTATGTTTAAAATATCAAAACAGTATTAATGCATTTGTAACTGCAGGTTAAATGCATTCATGTCCTGCATTAAACAGTGAGTAAATGCATCTAAATGCCACTTCAGATGCAGCTTCTGTGTTTTCTCTGCATTGCAAAGATTAATTTTGACAATACTGATTTAATTTGCTTGGTAACAGCCCAAATTACTTATTATTCTAATCGACTGATTCGATTTAAGAATTTGACTGAAAAGATGATGCACATATTTAGAAAAAAGGGCTTTATGAAGGTAAAAATGCCCATAAAAGATTTAAAAATATATATATATCAATTTAAACTTATTGGAAAAGATTACTTTCTATCACTGCTGTGAACTGATGACCACACAAAATATGCAGAATATGAAAAATTTTAGGAGTCAGCTGTCCACGGTAGTCCTTCAGATATCAGCACAATAACACACTCAGCAAAATATCGTCTAATTATCGTTATCGATAAAATCCCAGAAAATATTGAGATATATTTTTGTCAATATCGCACACCCCTAACATATTTAACATTTTGTTTAGAAAAAAATTTAAATAAATATGAGAAGTGCCCCTTTTTCTACTTGAGCCCCTGCCCCTCAAAATGTCTGCGCACATCCCTGGTGATATATAATATAATATAATATAATATAATAGCTTTAGAAACAGTAAACGTGGTGTAGAAATAAGGCATGGATATATTTTCACAGACACACACATATAAACACATGCAACATGAGCTTTATGTTCTATGCATTTTTATCATATATTTTCAAAATATATTTCAATATATTTAAAAGTGTTTCACATATATGTGAATCTATTACATTTCTGTATTGGACTGCATAGAACAGTGTAAAAACATCAAAAATTTAAATGAACAGAGACAACTGAAAGTAAGCATTCACAGAGCCTATTACCTTTAAGTCCTTTTGATATCAGATGCTCGGCTGCATACTGCTGCATTCAGTCTCATATGTTACTCATCACTGTGTCGTTTTAATGTTAAAATGTTACTGTTATTTTACTAATATTTTTACACAAACAGAACGTAGCACAGGAGATTTGGCATGGTTGTATTTTGGTACTGTCATGAAATTTTTTAAACGCCTTATTCCAACGTCCAGATTACGTTATTTTAACACCTGAATAAAACGTCTCCCAAAAGTTGCAGATTGGTCTGGTTTTGTTTTCGTTGTAGACAAACTTGATATTTACATTTTTTTGACTACTTAAAGAAAACATACCAGTTTTTTTTAAAGCAGGTATTTTAACAGGTATTTTCAACAACGTTTCTAAAACGTTTCATTTTGGTTACATTATTTTTTATTATTTAAAAAACGTTTTTAAAATGTTGTACTACATTACCTAATTGCAACCAAAATACAATGTTGTGAAAAGTTGTAAAAACGTTTTGTGTTTGCTGGGAAGCCTTTGTAAAAAATAATGGTTAGCACATTTATTTTTAAGTTAACAGCCTCAACAGCTGTGTTGAATTAAGGTTCAGTGTTTGTCATGTGACAACACTGTAGCATACTACTCTGAAACATTTTGTTGCTTAATGTATACTGTTTCACCCACTATTCTTAAAAAAAATAGTAGGCAGTATGCACTGTATACTGGACAGTAGGCAGTAAGCATTATGTTATGCCATTTCGAACACATCCTGTGTCAACGCAACACTGACGTCTTCACTTCCAGGTCAAGAAGCTGTCAATCAAAAACCCACAAGCCAATGGGAACCCACTGCTGCTAGCCCCGCCCCCACGAGGGATTTGTGCAAGAATGGTAAACGAAAACTCAAGGAGCGTAAATGAAAATTTAAGAAGCGTAAATGAAAACTCTGACAGCGCATTTGTATATTCAGATCAGCAGAAGGAAAGAGGAGCAAACTGTTAGCAAAGCTTGCAGTTCTAAGGAGTTTTTTTTTTCAGTTTCAAAAACATTTTATTAATTTTCAGTTTAGATTTTCATTAGTTTCTTAAGACGTTACATTCAAAATTAATTGCACAAATCTGATTCCATACTACACTGGCGTGCATCTTGTGGTGATCACCAGTGATCGGTTCTGTGCAGATTTTGTTCATCTCGCACGTGTCCGAGTGTGGTGGTATGTCTAGCTCTTATGTAATGCCAAAACATTATAATAAATGTGGGGTATGGCAACCCATTTTAGCATTTAATACACTTGGCTCTACTAGTTTTGACTAGTCAAAATACGAATTCCAGATATCTACTCTTAAGGTTCTGACTTGTCATAATTGGCATTCAGATATCTACAACGTAATTATGACATTAGCAATAATACACTGAAGATATCTACTAGGGAAGTGCCCAAAGCTGAAAACCTAATTCAGTAATACATGAATAATAGCTTTAAAGTGAATTCTACCAAATAAATATTTGTGAAGAAATTTTCAGTTTCGGCTGATATAAAGGCCAGAATCATTGACTGAAATAGTGACGTTTAATTAGCCTTTCTCCTTTTTGACTGATTTATTGTCTATTTCCTGTACACATTGTGGATACCTGAAACAGGTAAACTTGTCAGCTGCGAGGAGCCTGGATTAACACTATTGTTTTCTTGTTTTAATCGATACTGATATGGATGTTTGTGCGTGAACTTCAACATTCTATTAGACACAAATGCAACACAACGCTTGCTTGCTAAACGCTTGCTACAACACATGCTTTGTTCCTTTGAGTATGAAAGTCTACATATTTCTAAAGTCAATTTTATCATAAAATACACACAACAAATATTAAAGAAATGTTGAAAGAAACAGTACAACTTACTGAAATGTTTCTGCAAGTGTTTCAACCCCAAGATGTCAGTAAAACAGCCAGTAAAACAAAAGGCATTAAATGTCAATACACTAGGAAAAAAAAAAAAAACTTTTCAGTAGAGAGGAGCATTGTGCTATTATGCACTATATTACATATTCATTATTAATGCACATTACTTAATGCAGCCCTACAGGTAAGGTGAAATGTAAAAGAGCACTGGTAGAAGATAATCAAGAGATGTTGTGACAACCTGGACAGAAGTCAGTTCCAGATCCAGCCTCCACACCAGACTTCTCTCTCATATGGATTGCTGTCTACTACCATATTATGTGTTCTCTTCAGACTTAGGTGCATGCAGATATTACTCAGCGACATGAACACTTGAACACTGCAAGAATAGGGAATGTTTAAGAAAAACACAGAAATTTATTTAAGAAATTAACATTAATAGCAATTAAACATTAAAAAATGTATTTTTCTTCCAAAGCACCTAAAAGCCAATTCACACGGCCATACTCCAACGGGGTGAACACACTGACCAAACAAAACAAAATAAGCATGTTGTTTTTTAATAGTTTTTGTAACAGTGTGAACTGACCATAATGCTGTATTTGCTATAATACATATATTTATAGATGCACCAGTGTGAAGCATAATTCCCTCCACATTTGCTGTATATCCATAAGGTGATATCTTTGTCATAGTATTCTTTCAGTGGTCAAGGAGATTTCACATGACAGGCATCAGCGCTAGTCACTGCATTGATCTCTATGTAATGAACCATTACCCGAGCGCAGTGTTGTTTGTCAGTTTTGTTCAAAGTTCAGAAAACATTCTTGTTTACAAGTACAACCTTGTATTTTTCCAGTGTTGTGCCGAATTCTGTGACCCATCAAATCTGTATTGAGCTAATTCGACCTACTACTAAACCCAAACCTAATCCTACCCCTAACCTCATTCCTCGGATCACATAATTTGGTGGGTCACAGAACTCAGCGCTACAATAGAATGAATCAGCATTGAATGAATGGTTAACTAACTCAATAAGACAGTCCCTTGCTGCCACCTACTGGCATAACAATGTAGCCTGCAATTAAAGCGCTGAAAAATCGCCAACAGTTTCTCAAATCAATTTAAAACGTATTAAATAATAATAAAAAAATCTAAATATATAATATATAATCTTTAGTTTTAGTGCAAACAGTAGATTGCAATATAATTATTATAAAATAACAATTGCAGTTTGGTCTAGTTTTGTTTTCGTTGTAGACAAACATGATGTTTGCATGATATAATTATTATTATTTATTTTTTTGACTACTTAAAACATACCAGGTTGGTATTTTCACAACGTTTCTAAAACATTTTAATTTGGTTACATTTTATTATTATTATGTATTTATTTTAAAACATTGTACTACAACATTACTTAATTGCAACCAAAATACAACACTGTGAAAAGTTGTAAACATTTTTGTGTTTGCTTTTTATATTTTGTGAATAATTACAATGACTAAATTTGTGTGTAGTATAAATTATTAGGCCTACATATGTTAATGTAGTCTTATAAAATGGACAAGCAGGTAAGGTGAAATGTAAAAGAGCGCTGTAATAAGCTGCATATTCAGATGAACAGAAATATTGTAACCTGTAACATAATAGCCTATGACGAATTATAAAGTAAAATGAAAAGACACCACTTATATATTTATTATATTATATATTAATATAATATATATATATATATATATATATATTAATATTTATGTTGCTATCCAGTTATAATATTGTTTTATATTAAAGTCAGTTTACTTAAAAAAATAAAAATAACACAGTAAAGAAGACATTTTGATGGCAGCATGTGAAATACCAGTTTGGACGTGGTAAGTATGTTTCTAAAACTTTGCAAGGAGACATGGTAATGTAATAAAAATGTTATAAATACGTTTCTGCAACGTTGTGAAAAACCATTTATAATGTGAAAAAAACCTGACATCTGTCATATTAAATACGTCAGATAAAAACTTTATCACAACCTTTTCACAACGTGAATTAAACGTTTTTACAACGTAGTTGTGTTTGCTGGGTTACTAGTCCAATTATAACTGCAGATATATAATATCATTCTGACTATTCAAATTATAATTATGACTAATAAAGATACAACTGTTGATTCAATCGTCATTATGACAAGTCAAAATTGCAGAATTGATATCTGTAATTTGTATTTTACCTACATTACGACTAGTAGAGCCAGGTGTCTTAAATGCTAATACGGCTTGCCATACATTTCGTCAAGGAAGGGAACTTCAACAGATAACCCGTGCTGAGTGACCAGGGGAGCAGTAAACACTGAGTAGGTGCCCTGTCATTCGGAATTGTTACAATTGGTAAATATAATAGGAGTAGAGAGTAAAAAGTTTGCATCCGCGGCAGTTTTTTTCCAGCCACGTCTTCTGATAACGGGCCATTGAAGCTGGCGTGATATTTAAACATGGACTGGTGAGTAACATGCGAAGCATTCCCATTAAACTTTGATATGAGGACCAACAATAACGTAGTACGTTGCACTGAGTATATAGACAAAAGAGTCAAGACGAAGCCGCTAACACAGTTACGTCGTGACAACGTTACTGGACCGGACCATATTAGGTATACATATAGGTACCAAATAACATTCCAGCGACGTAAATTTGTGATTCCCATATTCGTCGGTAAAAAGTTTGCATCCGCGGCAGTTTTTTTCCAGCCACGTCTTCTGATAACGGGCCATTGAAGCTGGCGTGATATTTAAACATGGACTGGTGAGTAACATGCGAAGCATTCCCATTAAACTTTGATATGAGGACCAACAATAACGTAGTACGTTGCACTGAGTATATAGACAAAAGAGTCAAGACGAAGCCGCTAACACAGTTACGTCGTGACAACGTTACTGGACCGGACCATATTAGGTATACATATAGGTACCAAATAACATCCAGCGACGTAAATTTGTGATTCCCATATTCGTCGTGGGGACATTATAGCAGTACTTTGCTGAAACGTGGCGAGTACGTCTCAATGACCAAACTGGCACGTTGGGAAGACGTGACCGTATGCAGCGCATACGGGGAGGGGAGGGGAGGGGAGGGGGGGTATCGGGTAGGGTGTGCTGGGGGTTGGGGCGGGGCAAATGTATCAATTATTATATTATTATTATATTAGTTTATTATATTAATTTAAACAATTATTATCAAACAATTATTGCGTGTATATCAAACTGCGTGTTTTCTGCGTAAAAATAAGGGTCGTTTTTGGCTTTGGGCTAAACCAAAAAGCAGAAGGGCTTATTGAAAAATGCTAATTCATTCTCCCCTCATTCTTTCGCTTTTCGCCAGGACTATAGCCATTTCCCTGGTAACCGCAGTTGAAAGTGTAAGCTATATCTCAATTTGCATGTATATTTGTTTTTTTTCTACCGGAGCACCACCTGAGTCTTCTCCTCTCGTCCCATTTCTACCAGTGATCCTTTTCTTCCCGCGGTCATCACTGTTGCCAAGTTCAGGGGACAAATGGGTTGAAATTTGTATGTGTCGATTGTGTGAGAATGATGCGTTTCATACAATATCTGGCAACTGGACAACCTTGGAATTTATTGACGTGATTATTCATATAATGAGGTTTGGGCCATACAAATTACGCAGCACCTGATTTTGCAACTTGCAGCGCTCATATTTAATACGTCCCATTTCTACCAGTGATCCTTTTCTTCCCGCGGTCATCACTGTTGCCAAGTTCAGGGGACAAATGGGTTGAAATTTGTATGTGTCGATTGTGTGAGAATGATGCGTTTCATACAATATCTGGCAACTGGACAACCTTGGAATTTATTGACGTGATTATTCATATAATGAGGTTTGGGCCATACAAATTACGGGAGTTTTACAGGAGGCAAATGTAGCAAACATATAAAATACGCACTGTGGGATTTTTTTATAGAAAGATTAAAAATACGAGAAAATATTTAAACGGGATGATAGCGGGATAGAATGGTAAAATACGGAATAATCCCGGGAAAACGGGAGGGTTGACAGGTATGATGCAACGACGTACCAAATAACGTACTGGCGACGTAACTTTGTGATTCCTATTTTCGTCCTGGCGACGTTTTAGTGGTAAGTTCCTGGAACGTGGCAAGTACGTCCTAACGACCAAAATACCACGTCCACCTTATTATTCTCACCTTTAGTCCGGGTCTTGAGGATGTGTTCGAACCTTACATTGAAATCCATTTAGAACTTATAAGCATTCTCTGCTGTAAAAATAAACCTTCTAAATTCTAATGGTTTAAAGTGTTACAGGGGATTTTTTGTGAATACATTCATTACATACATGCAATGCAAACCAATACAAAAACATATTACATTCTAATAGAAAATGGACAAAAACACACTGCATTCATTTATTAGTCAGCATTTATTCAGTTACTTTCTACAAATAAGACAATACATTTTGAACATTACACCTATTCTTTAACCATGTAAAGTGTTACCAAGTCATGAGCACAGAAAATTGAACACATCAATTCATAGATTACGCAATATAATCAATGAATAATGTAAACACTGATTAAAATGTTTTATTTTTATTGAAAAAGTTCAAGTTGCTCATTAAGGATGGGTATAGTTAAACAGTGATTATATCAATGAAAATTATCAATAATTATCAGTAGGCCTACTCTATTGACTCTATTGATTAACTCCCCATAATTTGATGCAAAAAATAGAGGCATGATATGAAACGATTCAGTAGTTACTTCATTATTACTTTTTTTTGTAGAAATAAGTTAACCCTCTATGGCATAGTGTTGCCCTCAGGCAACGAACCACTTTTTTGGACCTGACACCCCTTTAATTTTTTAAATAAAAAAATATATACATATAATATCACCTGACATGTCTGTTCAATAAAATGATGGGCTGAAGTGGGTGTAGCCTTTTGTTTGGGGATGGAGCAGTCATTTTAGGAAGCAAAGCTGCATGGGACACAGTGCCACAAATTGGTAAGATAAATAGCACTGTTTAACATGTTTAAAATGAAATATCTTTATATAAAAAAATATATGCATGTGTATCAAAATGTAAATAAGTTTGATTATTACAATACTTACTTTGTTTTTATTTATATACTAAAACTGTGTTTTTTTGTTTGTTGCCTCAGGCCAACATTGTGCACTTAGAGCACTTTTGTTCAGGCAATAGGCCTATCATGCTAAAGTGTGGATGCATATTAGAACCATATGGTGCATTCAAGTCCTCCTATGAATTTTATGTTTATGAGCTCTGAAAACTTCTAAGAATGTGCATTATGTGTGTAATTTATATTTATTATTATTATTATTATTATTATTATGCTGCCACAGAGAATCAAGCCTATCAGCTGATAAACTGACTAAATGAGTAGTGTTTTCTGGCAAACTTTATCTTCACACACACAGTGACACACACGCAGTGACACACACGCAGTGACACACACGCAGTGACACACACGCAGTGACACACACGCAGTGACACACACGCAGTGACACACACGCAGTGACACACACGCAGTGACGCACACAGTGGCACACACACAGTGACACACACATGCAGTGACACACACACAGTGACACACACGCAGTGACGCACACAGTGGCACACACACAGTGACACACACGCAGTGACGCACAGTGGCACACACACAGTGACACACACACGTGTTTTCTGGCAAACTTTATCTTCACACACACAAAAGTCTCTTCTGCTCACCAAGGCTATATCTATTTGATCAAAATTACAGTACACAGTAGCGTTGGGACGATAGACGATGCCATCTTCCATCACCGATGGCTGACAGACATCACAATGTTGAGCCGGCATTGTGATTCTGTTAAAAAAACATCTTAATTAATCAGACAATATTGCTCAGTGCAATGCATGCTTTCAATTTCCGCTCAGTTACTTCAAATAATTTTTTTTTTTCAATTGTTTTTTTTTTCTGATTACTTAATAATAACATAATGAAGTTGTTCATGGTCACAATACAAATTACATTTAAAAGAGTTCAATGAACACATTTAAAACAGTAAAGGTTTTATTGTGCAAAAACGTCAAACGAATGATTGGCAAATTATAATACAGCAACAAAATTCAAAATTATTTAAATTAAATTAGATTAAATAGGTTAGAACATGCAGGTCAGATCGTAGGTGTTGGATAATAAATATGTTACAATCAAATAAAAATAGCCTAATAATAATTCAATTTAATATTTTAATCCTCTGACATCTGCTCCGCATCCCAGATAGCACACGTACATCTGCAAGATGTCTGTTAAAGATTGCTTCATCTGGAAAGCGTCTGCTGTGTACAAACATCTGATAGACGTCTCTAAGATGTCAGTTTTACATCATAAACATCTTAAAGACATCTTCTAAATGTCTATTTGACATCTGATAGGAAACGTCCTACAGACGTATTGCAGATGAGTAAACACTCTAAAAATTAGAGTGCAGATGTAAATGCAGACGTCAAATAGATGTCTCCGTGATGTACATGTGCTATCAGGGATTGCTCCTTGGGCCCGGGTATACTTCACTTTCCGCGTTCATCTGATGTCATCATCTTTACCATAAATGCTAAATACCATGTACTTCACCTTAGTTTTTCATGTGATGCAATGTCAGGACATAGGATCAGTAGATCTAAACAGATTCTTAAATTTGTAATCCCACAATCCCCCCTTTGAGAGTTCTAATAACAATCACATAATACAACTTTAAACCTCCATAAGTCCATTCTATAGCCTATGCTTGTTAACATAAGCCCCATCTTACAGTCGTGTAACTTTAAAAAAAAGTTACAGGCACATATAGCTTATTCTGTGTCTTGTCCTAGATTTATTTAGGTGTAATAGTTCTTTTCAGAACCATAACTGTCGACACATATACGACAAGGGATGTTACATGTCGTACATATTAACATGACTTTCCCACGTACAGTCGCTCAGATTACTTTTTGTTCTCATGAAGCTTGTTCATAGATGTCTGAGGTGATGCTTTACACCAGGGTGCCACTTATGAAGATGACATGGCATATACACATACCTGCAACACAAGAAAACAAAGAAACAGCAGACCAGCAGTACTCATGCATAGACATAGAAAAATGTGATAAGATTTGCGTGAGCCATTCCTGTCGCGAAGCTGATGGTAAAATGTGTGATCTGTTTGAATTCTATTGACAAATTGCCACTTTAAAATGCTATGGAGAAAGTCAAACATTATCTAAAAGGGCATTTAAACAAGTAAGACTGATGAAAGGAGGAGAAAATGTTATCTTACACCAGCACTTTTTACTACTCATGACCACCTTTACCAGAAGAATTTATCACGTTTTATTGTAGGCTTATTTATTGTGATACATTTTGTTGAACTTGTTGTAGAATATATAATTTATAATTATAATAGATTAGAGAATGGGGACTAGATTTTTTCCCTATAGATTTATATTACAACTGTGGAATGTTTCTAAATGTGCAGGCTATTGTTTTTCATAACAAATAACAAACGGCTGATTTGGCCCGCTGCCCAGTTTAAAAAAAAATAAATAAATTTTATTATTTATTTTATTATTATTATTATTTTATTTTATTGCCTGCCACATGTACCAAAGTGATCATTGTTGAGTTTAACATTCAATAATAATTCGATAACAAATCATGAATCGGTTAGTCAGCACTGTGATTCTGCTCACGTTTGTTGCGCGCTTCCGTCAAGCGGTTTCGGTTACAGAGTAATCAATAATGTGTGGGACTCGAGGAAGGAAAGGAAGTTGCCAGAATTAAGCAGCAGCGAATTGTAGCTATATTACCTGTTCAGAGACATCATTATTATCTATTGTAAAGTTGCATTAATAAATTTAGCAGACAGACGAGGGAGCTATAGCAGACAACACCACAAAAAAATATGATCATAATAATGCAATAACGTGTTCAGTATTATTTTTCTATAAACATATTGTACTAATTTTGACTTAGGCACTTTAGAAAATGTATTGTAAAATATTTATATGAAATATATGTTTGTTAATTTTGGGTATTAAAGTGATTTGAAGATAAATAACAACAATAACAGATTTTATAAAATTTAGAAACTAAATTTTCTTTTTTTTAGTACAATTTTTTAGTAAACTAAAATTTAGATACAATGAGGTGGTTGTTTTGCAACAAGGTGCAGTTCTGTTCATAACAGTAGACTCGCTGGTAAAGAAGAAGTGACAGGTAGGATACAAGATAAATAGCCAAAAAAATAACAAGTCAAGTCAAGTCACCTTTATTTAAATAGCGCTTTTAACAATACAGATTTTGTCAAAGCAACTGTACTGCATTAATTAGGAGAATAGTGTGTCAATAAATTCTACTCCTTGTTACAAGTATGGTAGAACCATCACTTCAACCACAAAAGACTGCTTTGTAAGTAATCTTCCTGATTTATCTAAATTCCTTAGCATATCCAATACCTCAGAACAACTTGATGATGTAACAGAAATTATGGACTCTCTCTAGCCCGGTTCTGTCAACACTGCACTGGCTCCCTATTAAACATCGTATAGATTTTAAAATCTTGCTTATTACTTATCTAGCCCTCTCGAGCGCCACCCTCCGCTCGTCAGTAGCCCCCCGGGATCGCTTGATCGGTCGGGGCCGAACTGCGAATTTAACCACCCGTAACTCCCAAACCCCGGGGGCTAT
>NW_015547815.1:176269-176790 GCF_001515605.1 Sinocyclocheilus anshuiensis | reverse complement strand
AACAACTTGATGATGTAACAGAAACTATGGACTCTCTCTTTTCTAGCATTTTAGATATGGTTGCTCCTTTACGCTTAAGGAAGATTAAGGAAAAGAGTCTGACACTGTGGTATAATGAGTACACTCGCACCCTAAAGATAGCAGCCCGGAAAATGGAGCGCAGCTGGAGGAAAACAAAACTATAGTTAACTATAGTTACAAATGACCTGCTCTTATCATCTGATCGGGGTTGTATCTCTCTATTAGTGCTATTGGATCTTAGTGCTGCATTCGACACTATTGATCAACACTTTCACTTCAGTAAGGAGGTCTCTTGTTCAGGCAGCAGCATTCAAGCGTGGTCTTATTCGACCATAGGGATCCCCCGAATTTGGTGCGGATTCGCCGCGCCGCTACGGAGATATGGCCATTCAAAGTTTCAATGGTCTTCCATAGACATAAACTTTAAAGCGTTTCATCCACGTCGCCAGTAGCAAAAATTTTCATATCGGCGGCATATATATATATATATATATATATGT
>NW_015547815.1:172414-176064 GCF_001515605.1 Sinocyclocheilus anshuiensis | reverse complement strand
AACCCCCCGTAACTCCCAAACCCCGGGGGCTATCGACGTGGGGGTGGTCTCATTCGAAAGCGGGCCTCTATATGTACACTCGATTCACGTTCGAGAGGGTTCCTTGAGCTGAAGGGATCCCACGAATTTGGTGGAGATCCGCCGGTGCTTCCGGCATCAATTCTAGTAGTGTAAAACGTAATCCCGCTTTCGAAACGGTCTGTTTTGCCCTGCCATTAGCTGAGGCTGTGTGTGAACAAGCCGTGGCTGCAGTCAGAGCGTGAGCTGCTCCATCTCACGCAGCCAGAGGGAGTTCCGCAACAACGCTTAGCTGCCGTGTTTCTACTTTCACATGCAAATGACTTGATATGACTTGATATGATAACTTTCCGGCATCAATTCTAGTAGGGTAAAACGTAATTCCGCTTTTGAAACGGTCTGTTTTGCCCTGCCATTAGCTGAAGCTGTGTGTGAACAAGCTGCGGCAGCAGAGTGTGTGCTGCTCCGAGCTCCATCTCACTCAGCCTCAGAGGGAGTTCCGCAACTACGCTTAGCTGCCCGCAGATGCGCCTGCCTATAAATCGGCCTAATTTGCAGCACAATCGGCCGATGCTGATTAATTAAAAAATGCCAAAAATTGGCCGATTAATCGGCCGACCGATTGATCGGTCGACCTCTAGTCAGTAACATTGTCACTTTGAGGTACTATGTCTATATCATTAAGATCAATTCCATGCGATATAATTAAATCTAGGGTATGATTAAAATGATGAGTGGGTCCGGTGACGTTTTGCTTGAATCCAAATTCCATGCGATATAATTAAATCTAGAGTATGATTAAAACGATGAGTGGGTCTGGTTATGTTTTGCTTGACTCCAAAAGAGTTTATTAACTCTGTAAACGCAAGTCCTAACGCATCATTTATATTATAAACATGAATGTTAAAGTCTCAGACAATTAGTGCTTTCTCAACATTAACCAATAGGTCTGAGAGGAAATCTGCAAATTATTTTAGGAAATCTGTATATGGCCCTGGAGGTCTATACACAGTAGCCTGAGCAAGAGATAGGAGAGATTTATTTTGTTTATCTGACAATGTAACATTAAGCAGAAGTATTTAGAATGAGTTAAACCTGTATCCTGTTTTCTGAGTAACATAGAGAATGTCACTATATATTGTTGCAACACCGCTGCCACGATCAATCTGACAGGGCTCATGCTTATAACAGTAGCTTGGTGGAGTAGACTCATTTAGACCAATATAGTCATTTGGTTTGAGCCAGGTTTCAGTCAAGCAGAGTACATAAAAACTATTCTCTGTGATCATTTCATTTACAATGACTGCTTTGGGTGCGAGTGATATAATGTTTAAGAGCCTAAGCTTTAAAAATTGTTTTTGTTCATTTATTTAGCATTTTTCTGGTTTAATCACGATCAGGTTTTTTCTAGATCCTGCATTAAATTTATATTTTGACCTCACTATTCGGGGAACAGACAGTCTCTATAGATCGGACAATGCAAGTATTTCTATCATTTAATTGGGTAGAACAAAAGCCATCAAATCAGTTATTTAAGAATTGGCTTACTAGTCATATGGAGCGTAGCGCCCTGGAGATGTTGTCCGACAGGAGTTCTGGTCCGAAAAAGCCTAGGTCGCTCCCAGAAAAGATTCCAATTATTAACAAAGAGCAGTTTATGTTCTTTACACCATGACAATAACCATTTGTTTAAAGCAAACAGTCTACTAAACCTTTCGTATCCTCGTCTATACGTGGGAAGTGGTCCTGACATGACGATCCTCTTCGCTGGCGATGTGCTGCGTACCATCTCGATCAGGCTCCTGAAGTCCCTATTCAGAGTCTCCGTCTGCCGCAGCTTGGTGTCTCTGATGACCACGGCATCACGTTCCGTCTCGCGGAGGGGAGCGAAGTGGTTCCGGGTGGAGATCTCGAAGACCGGAGGCGGCAGAGGGGGAGAGGTCCTCGCCCGGGGCCTGGCTTGCGTCTTCCGCTGCTGGTGCACCCAGGGTCTGTGGTGTCCAGGCGTCGGAGTGAAAGAGACCTGGGAAGATCGCGTCCTGGGTGCATGGGGCCTGTGCAGAGAAACACACGGAGTAGAGGTGGTGGGAGTGTTTGCAGCGTGCTGTATACTTACCCTTAACATTAAAGGTTCTGTAGTTTATGACCATGTAAACAGCATGACAAGGTAAATTGGAAAAAAGCCAAAGCTTGTCAATTCAGTGCCATAATAATTTAACTTGCAGTTATTAATACTGTACAAATAGCCTGTGGTGTTTTGGCATAAATGTTACTGTTATTACTTATATTAAATATTGGGGAATATTTTACTTTTATAGAAGTTGTTTTTGTAGTTTCTACATGTTTAGGTTTTTTTTTTTTTTATTGTTAAAAATTCCATAGTTTTTATTGTTTCTTTATTTTAAAAACCATATAACCATGTTAATGAGGACCATGGTTTTACCATGGTTTCTCAAGCCCCTGCCCCTTTAATCGGCGACTCTAAAGTGCCCTTTCAGTCAGATTTAGATGCCCCCGGACGGCGATTTCTATGGAGGGGGCATTACCGGTGGAACATAGAAGATGTGTCTTATATAAATTAGGTGTGTATTATTTACAAATATTAAAGTTCTTAAAGGGATAGTTCACCCAAAAATGAAAATTACCATTTACTCAACATGTCATTCCAAACCTGTATGCATTTCTTTCTACTGTGGAACATAAAAAAGAAGATAATTTGAGAAATTCAAGACATTTTTGTCCATACAGTAGAAATCAAACCAAAATGGTTTGTTTACAACATTCTACAAAATATCTTCTTTTGTGTTCCACAGAAAAAATTCAGTCATTCAAGTTTGGAACGACATGAGGGTGAGGAAATGATGACAGAATTTAATAGCAGTACATTTTCTGCATTCTAGCTCAAAATCAATGCTGTACTGTCAAGTGCATTTCTATGTGACAAAAATGCAGTATTAAATTTGTTGCATTTGCTGTGAATTCAGTAATATCTATCATTATTTGTTTCTGTCCTGTTTTATTTATTCATTTATTTACACCAATTTAAGGCCCTGTAACCCAGAAAAACATTCACCAGGGAATTCGTGGGCTGGATGGGTTGGATTTGTCCAGGGCCGAATTTTATCCCTAGTCCAGCCCTGGTAACGCCCACATCTCCTACCTATGTAATAAACACAGAAATGTTAGTCTCGTCTGAATCAGTATGTCATGTCACGTCATTTTTTTTTTTCACAGTAGAGTCTGTGTACCATGATTTGTTGACGTAAATGCACCTCCTTTGCTCTGACATGAGTTTACCGCAATTCTGTCAGTCCTCTAGCTCAATGGCGCTGATGAGAATGTTGTCATTCAACAACATTTTATTAAATAAAAATCATGATGCATTCCATTATCCGTTTGTGTGTTGACATCCGAAGCCCCAGTTCATCCATTTTGTTCACCAAAGACAGTATATTTGCAAGAAAGATGCTCGGGAGAGATGGTTGATGTGGATTTAGCTTTAGTCTAGCTGTAATGCTGCCCTGCTTCCCACGTCTTTGTTTATGGTCTCGGCACTGATGCTGGGTCATCTCTACCAGACAAGCTGAATGAGCTGGATCAGCAGTCCCCATCCAGGAGCAGGACTAGACATC
>NW_015547815.1:170731-172384 GCF_001515605.1 Sinocyclocheilus anshuiensis | reverse complement strand
CCCCCCCCCCCCCTCCCTTTTTTCAACAATGTTTTGACATTTTTCACGAGATGCGTTGTAATGAAGGCACCAGTATCATTGGTAAACTTAAGTAAACATATTTTCCAGTCTGGCATTGCTCCATAAATGGTCATATTTAGAATGTGTCTATATTAATGTTAAAATGAATGCATTTTCTTGCAGTACTGTGGATCATTACACAGCAGGCATGCTGCTCAGTGGTGTAGGAGATGCTCTGGGTTACAGGAATCAGCTGTGGGAATACAACCAATCCGGCCCTGCCATCCACCAGGTCAGACATACAATACAACAATTCTTACTGTTAATAAATCTTTATATTAATATAAAAAAAAATCATATTGTAAATGTATTCTTAATTTTATTTTTAATATTCAGTTTATTGTTAGACATATATCTCTATTATAGAGGAATATGGCTATTGATATTAAGGAATATCTTATATGTACAGAATCTGGGGCATGCTCTCACTACCACTGGAAATATTTACACCTGTCCTTCAGTCAGTCTGTCTTCCAAGTGTCATGTAGTGTTGCACTGTTATAACATACTACAATAGTATTGTGGTACCCAAGCCTCAAAATACTGGACTTCAGAGCAGTGTTATACATTACATTTACATTTAGTCATTTAGTAGACGCATTTATCCAAAGCAACTTACAAATGAGGACAATGGAAGCAATCAAAATCAACAAGAGAGCAATGATATGCAAGTGCTATAACAAGTCTCAGTTAGCTTAACGCAGTACACGTAGCAAGGTTTTTTTAAATTATAAATAAAAAGAAAACAGAGAGAATAGGAAAGAAATAGAGCAAGCTAGTGTTAGAGGCCTGTTTTGCATTTGTTAATTGTATAATAAATAAAAAGAAAACACATAGATAGAATACAAAAAGATTAGAGAAGCTAGTGTTTTTTTAAGAAAACAAGCAGTTAGTAAATAAATAGAGTGCAAGTCTAAAAGGGGCAAGTTTTTTTGTTATATATAGAATTAGAATAGACACTGTTAGAGTTAGAGGGTCAAATAAAGATGGAAGAGATGTGTTTTTAGCCGATTCTTGAAGGTGGCTAAGGACTCAGCTGCTCGGATTGAATTGGGCAGGTCATTCCACCTGGAGGGAACATTTATTTAAAAGTCAGTGAAAGTGATTTTGTGCTTCTTTGGGATGGCACAATAAAGCGATGTTCACTTGCAGAGGGAAGAGGGAACATAAGTCTGAAGTAATGAATTTAGGTAAAGGGGTGCAGAACCAGTGGGTGGTTTTGTAGGCAAACATATATATTTTTTTATTTTATGCGAGCAGCTATTGGTAGCCAGTGCAATTGATAAACAGAGGTGTGACGTGCATTCTTTTCAACTCATTAAAAATTAATCCTGCTGCCGCATTCTGGATTAATGGTAAAGGTTTGATAGAACTGGCTGGAAGACCTGCCAACCCCAGTAGCTAGATGTTGCGACTTGGACACCTCACCTCTCCAAGATATCTTGAAGGACCTATCTGAGAGATAAGACTCAAACCACTGGAGTGTGATTCCTGAGATGCCCTTTGCCAATAATGTTGACAGGAGGATCTGGTGGTTAACCATGACAAAAGCAGCGGACAGATCCAGCAAGATAAGTATTGAAGATTTGGAAT
>NW_015547815.1:160505-170331 GCF_001515605.1 Sinocyclocheilus anshuiensis | reverse complement strand
GGATGTGAACGAGTGTATGTTTGCTGGTAAGATGTGCTTGACAGATTGTGGTGTGGAAAATTGTGCACTGATGGTTTTAATTTTATTAATGAAGAATGTGGCAAAGTCGTCATCTGTTAGAGTTGATAAAGGGGGGGGGGAGAGAAGGACAAAGGAGGGAGGAAAATGTTTTAAAGAGCTTGCGAGAGTTAGACGAATTATTAATTTTGTTATGATAGTATGTCCTTTTAGTAGTGGAGACATTAGCGGAGAAGGAAGAGAGGAGTGACTGATACACATTAAGGTCAGTAGGATTTTTTGATTTGCGCCATACCCTTTCAGCAGCTCTGAGCTTAGAATGATGTTCGCGGAGAATATCAGACAGCCAAGGGGCAGAAGGGGCGATACGGGCTGGCCTGGAAGACAAGGGGCAGACAGTGTCTAAGCACTAGGGCTGCCCTCGACTAAAGATTTTTCTGCTCGACCAGTAGTCGTTCATTTTAAGCATTAGTCGACTATTAGTCACACTTTTATTAATAAACCATATAAATCATAATAATGAGCCTTTAATTGAGAACATCAGACAGCCAAGGGGCAGAAGGGGTGGTACGGGCTGGCCTGGAAGACAAGGGGCAGACAGTGTCTAAACAAGATGTAAGAGTGGAGCAGAAGTATCAGTAGCACTGTTAGCATCAAGAGATGATAACTGTTTAAGGGGTGGAAGCAAAGATGAAACCATAGCAGATAGCCGGGTGGGTGTGAGTGTGCGTAGGTTACGTCGCACGGTGGAGGGGTATGTGTTGTGTCAGGAACCATGTTGAGGTTAAGAGTGAGGAGGAAGTGATCCGAGGTGTGCAGTGGAGTAACTAAATAAGGTCCAGTTGGTCCAGTTGGTTGCCTGATTTGTGAGTAGTCTTAGTTAACAGTCTCTTGAGATCAAAAGAGGCAAGCAGAATGTGGAAGTCTGCAGCCTGAGGTTTTCCTAGCAACGACAACTGCGCTAAACACTGAGACAAGAAATAAATACACTTACGAACTGCTTTTAACTTCCACTGATTGACTGCTTCTCTCAAATAGTATTTCTTTACACTGTTTTGCTAGCGCCTGTATGGAAGAAAAAGAATGAGAAATGTCTTTGAAACAAAAAAGCATGTTGAATTGCACTAACTGAAAAAATTATGCATTGCATTAACAGGGCTTGCATTTTTAGGGTCTGACATTTAACATAGTTGTTTATTTAAACTGTGAATATTTCAATTCAAAACATTTCACGCACATTTTCATAATTAAAAATCCAATAATTTATATTCACCTTCCAGAGTTCCCTTCTGAAATATTCAATCTGTTTAAAAATACGATGTATAATATTCGACAGGCAATTTTCAGTCCATTTTATTTCACTTTACAAATTCGCTTCCACAAATTCAGTGGTTCAAATTTGGCAGAAAATTCAGCATTGCACATCCGGGAACTGTAGGAATAGCAGTAGAGTACCAATGCACGATCTGCATCTGCTGTTAGTCGCTCACCAGCAGGTGGCGTAAGACCAAAGCAACAGGTAGAGCAAGTCATTCATTCACAGAAACTGATCTGCAAAAAAAATTGAGCAAGCGGTAGAAGTTATGATTATCAGGGCTAGTAGGTAAATAAAAATACATTGGACGTTTTAACCTAGTGAGTGGATTGTCAGACAGTCCCTCATTCACCGTGTGATAACATGTTTTCTCCGGTTAAAATTTGCTGCTACAATACACGTGTCGGTCAGTCCTGTGTTCCGTGTCTTGTGTTTTCCTCCACCACATGCTTTCCATGACCCAGTTTTCCCTCATGTGCAATTATGTTATTGCTCCCAGGTGTATCTCGTCATCCCCTCGTCATGTCATGTGTATTTAAAATGTTTCCTGTTCTGAGTTTGCTGTCCGGTATTGAATGTCATCTTTCCCCGCTACGTGTGTGTTCCTGGTTCCCTTAATGTCATTAAAGTCTCTTTGTTCGAAGTATACCCCACGTCTCCTCGTTCCTCGCTCCGCACTCCCTCACAGTAGCGAACATGACAGATGTTGTGTTATTTAATGAATGCAGATTTATATAGTGTTTGCATCCATGCATTTTGATGCAGTTTGAGGAATACAGAACCTGTGTTTGTAATTATGCAATTATGGAGACCGCTGCTCGTTTCTCCGCCCTAGCCCGCAGAGATCTCCCCTTCTTTGAGTACGCCTGGGAATTCTGCGGGCTCGCCGTGGCGACAGCGTTGGACGACGCTACCATCAACTCGCTGTTCTGGATCGGGGCAAATTACTACCGCCCCGTTGACCTCCCAGACACCACAGGACTAAGCTGGAGGGAAGGGATCCTCCGGTGTCTGGAGCGTTTCCGGCCCCGATCCAGAACCAGTCCTCAGTCAAGCCCGACGGCCGTTCCCAAGTCAAGGCCGCCGACGGCAGCACTCTCAAGCCCACCGGTCGCGACGATGTCAAGCCCGCCGCCCGTGCCGTTATCAAGCCCACCGGCTACACCGTTCATCCTAAACCAAAGGAGGAGGATGAGGAGGGAAAGACTGTTCTCAGCCCTCATCCTAGCCCCTGAGCCAGCTCCAGTGTTGGCTCCAGCCCCTGAGCCAGCTCCAGAGAGGGCTCCAGTCCCTGAGTTTAGCCCAGAGAGAACCCCAGTCCCCAAGTTTAGCCCAGAGAGGGCTCCAGTCCCCGAGTTTAGCCCAGAGAGGGCTCCAGTCCACAAGTTTAGCCCAGAGAGGGCTCCAGTCCTCGAGTTTAGACCAGAGAGGTTTCCAGTCCCCGAGTTTAGCCCAGAGAAGGGTTCCAGTCCCCGAGTTTAGCCCAGAGAGGGCTCCTGTCCCTGAGTCTGGCCCAGAGAGTGCTCCAGTTCCCACGTCCAACCCAAGGAGGGCTCCAGTTCCCACGTCCAGCCCAAGGAGGGCTCCAGTCATGGCCTCCTGAACTGTCTGCTCCGCCATGGCCCCCTGAGCGCCCTACTCCACCATGGCCTCCTGAACTATCTGCTCCGCCATGGCCTCCTGAACTGTCTGCTCCGCCATGGCGCCCCAAGCTCCCTGTTCCGCCATGTCACCCTGAACTTCCTGATCCGGAACAGGTACCGCTCTGGAGGCCTGCCGTTCCGTGTCTGTCCTGAGGGATCTCTAGAGTGCCCACCCCCCCTCCACATTGGATGTTGTGGGGTGCGTGGACGCACCAAAGGGAGGGAGGGAAGGAGGGCCGGCGGGCGGGCGGGCGGAAATTCAGGATGCTCAGGGGGCTTAGGAACGGTGTGTGCTGCCCACACACACCACAAGGCTATTGTGAGTGCCAGCGACATGGAAGCAACCTCCGTGGTCATTATTGCACTGGCAGACAGTTCAGGGCAGACAGATAATTCTGGGCAGGCAGATAATTCGGGACAGACAAATAATTCAGGGCAGGCAGAGAGTTCAGATGAAGGCGGAAGAGGGGGCATGTCTGTATATATATCCGAATTACAGTCCATTGAAGCACAGCTCACCCTCAGCCGTGGTGCAGTGGGCGGAGCTTCCCTCCGCGCTCTCGCTGTCCTTGACGCTCTCCCCTGTGGCGAGCTCTGTAGCTGGCTCTCGCACCTTGTCTGACGTCACGGACTCTGGCTCCGTGGCGATCCTCAGCACTGAGGATATGGCAGACACTCTCTCTGGCGATGGCTCGTCTGTCGCGGCGGGCGATGGTTCTCCGTCAGCGGTGGGCTCAGGCTTTGGCGCCATGCATCGGGGTGATGGTGGGCTGGGCTCTGGGTCTGGAGTTGGGCTGGTGTCGTCATCCGCCATATCCCCGGTGAGCGGCGATTTACAGGACACCAGCACCCACTCAATGAAGGAGGCGAGGCTCTCTCGAGGACCCTCCCCGGACAACTGCACTCATGTGGTGTCGTTAAGTCCAGCAAGATAGAATGAGCAGAGGCAGTTGTCCAGGTAGTGTGTGTAGTTGGTCAGGAACACAAAGTCCTCAGTGTGGTCCTCGAGAGAGCGATCCCCCTGCTCCAGCAGGAGGAGAGGACGGCAGGATCGTTCATAATAAAAAAAAAAGAAAAACTTTCAAAACAGAAATAAACGAGGGGGAACACGCCGCTATTTTTGTAGGTCCAGTGTTCTGTCACGGTGCGGTGTGATAAACGCACGACGGAAATGAAGGCAAATAATCTTTAATATAATCCATACAGAAGGAATCCACAGAAGGTAGGCAGTAAAACACACACAACTCAACTTTAACACTGGACAAATACAGAATGCACAGACTTGACTTAACCCCCTGGGGTCGAAGCCCGCAAAGGTTTCGTATTTTCTTGATGACCGCAAAAAGAACTAAAAATACTCCGTCAATTTTGACCATACAGATAAGAATAAGGTATCGTTTTAAACTGCAAAGGGTCTACTTTTATTTGTGTATAGTCATAATAACAACAAAATAATGTGTTTTTGTAAAATAAAGAAAATAAACAGGTTGCACTCTCAGTCCTCACTGTCTCTGCAAACTGCTTTTAGAAACGTGTCACTAAAATGAACTGAAACGCAGCGAATACTTTACATACAGACATGAGAAATATATCTATAGAAAGCTTGACATGTCTACTCTTAAATGAAATAACTCTTGCCGAAAACAAATATTCTGTGATAAAGTAATCCGTATGAAACCAACAACAGGTCCAGTTTTTCCCGTCTGTTGTAATAATCTTTAATTAGATCACGCCCACGCGCTGCTCGCGCTATTGATATTACAAATCTCCATGTGAGACGTGCGACATGTAAACGCCCACATCACCGTAAACAAAGCAGCAACATGTTCATCTCGGATACTTTTCGTTTTTGGAAGAAGACACTGAGAGGAATAAGCCTTGTATTTACCTCAGAAGACGTGCTGAGAGGAAAAAGCCTTGTATTTACCTCAGAAGACGCACTGAGAGGAAAAAGCTTTATGTTTACCTCACAAACAGAACGCGAGCGCGGCTGAAGCCAGCAGAGGAGATCTTTCATGCAGAGTAAGTAATGTTTCTTAATTTGCATTAGATAATTTGTTGTTGTGACATAAACTTGAAAACATTTACTAGTTGGACTTTTCACAAACTATAATTCCAGACTAAAATGTGTGAAATTGAGTGCAACATTTTGAAACATGATAGGCTTTCATTACATCTAAATGTACGGCATGAGGATGGTTTTATGTTCAATACTATAAACAATATATAAAAGTAATTGTTTACACGATATAAAAGTAATATCTAAGAGTGTTTATACCAATCATTACTTTGAAATACCCTGTCTGCAAATATGTTCAAACGTGCTTACCAATAATAATTTAGTTTCTCAAATATAGAATGTCCTTTTTGTACAGTATGTGCATCTATGATATCAAATCACGTGGGAAATATTAGTGATTGTTAATGTAATAATATAGTTTCTATCAACATGCTGTCAACATACGCACTTATTTATTTATTTATTATAGTGGGGGGGGTTGTCACGGTACACAAGGCAGAGACATGAGGTAAGAGTGCAAACAGGGTAGTTTATTAACAGATGCAGTGGGCAGATGGTGAAAGGCAGATGGCAGGTAAGTCGTGAGAATAAGAGTGAGTTGGAGGGCTCTTACCTCTTGGTAATATACTGAACAAAATTATAAACGCAACACTTTTGTTTTTGCCCCCATTTTTCATGAGCTGAACTCAAAGATCTAAGACTTTTTCTATGTACACAAAATGCCTATTTCTCTCAAATATTGTTCACAAATCTGTCTAAATCTGTATTAGTGAGCAATTCTCCTTTGCCGAGATAATCCATCCACCTCACAGGTGTGGCATATATGATTATTGCACAGGTGTAATATTTGAGAGAAATAGGCCTTTTGTGTACATAGAAAAACACTTAGATCTTTGAGTTCAGCTCATGAAAAATGGGGGCAAAAACAAAAGTGTTGCGTTTATAATTTTGTTCAGTGTAGGAGTCTGCTCTGTTGCAGGAGTCCGGGGAATGAACAGGGTCGATGAGGGACAGGATCGCTGGAATGTAGGAGACACTAGAGGTAAGTAGAGACAACAGGATAACAGGAAAGAGTCTGGTGAGCTTGCCATAGTGAACGGTAGATCAGACGGTCAGTGACTGGAAGGAGCGTGCTTTTGAAGGTGGCTTGATTGGAGACGGCAGGTGCAGGTGATCTGGAGTGAGTGGTGATCGTGACTGTGAACAGGTGTGAGCTGGGGAGGTGCAGGGAGCTCAGGAGGCCATGGCAGTGCAGGGAGCTTGGGAGGCCATGGCAGTGCAGGGAGCTCAGGAGGCCATGGCGGTGCAGGGAGCTCGGGAGGCCATGGCGGTGCAGGGAGCACGGGCAGCCATGGCGGAGCTACCTCGGAGGCCGCGGCCTCAGCCCCCGCCCCGACCGCTACTGCTGGAGCCTTACTAACCCCCCCAAAAAAAATATTTGGGTTACTAATAACTGGGGATCAGGAGCCCTCCTTGGGCTTAACTGCGGATCAGGAGCCCTCCCTGGGCTTAATTGGGGATCAGGAGCCCTCCCTGGGCTTAACTCGGGATCAGGGTAGCGCTTACGTGGCGCTGGCACTGGAGGGTGCTCTGGCGGAGCAGGCACAACAAAGCGCTTTCGAGGAGCTGGGACTGGAGCGAGCTCTGGGGCTGGAGCCGACACTGGAGCGAGCACTGGCCCTGGGCTTACCACAGCTCCTGTTTCCGAGTATAGCCCACGGAGGGCTCCTGTTCCCGAGTATAGCCCAAGGAGGGATCCTGTTCCCGAGTGTAGCCCAAGGAGGGCTCCTGTCCCCGAGTTCAGCCTAGTGAGGGCTCCTGCCCCCGAATTAAGCACAGTGAGGGCTTCAGGAGCCCTTACTAGGCTGAACTCGGGGAAAGGAGCCCTCCTTGGGCTACACTCTGGAGCCGACACTGGAGCGAGCTCTGGGGCAGGGATGAGGGCAGAGAACAGTGCCTTTCTCCTCATCCTCCTCTTTTGGCTAGAGGTGAATTGGGCGGCCGGCGGGCTTTCCACAGGAAAGATCGGCGGGCTGGAGAGAGCCGTGGCCGGCGGGCTTGACATCGGAACGGCCGGCAGGCTGGAGAGAGCCGTGGCCGGCGGGCTTGACATCAGAGCTCCACCTGGACCCTGCCAGCGCCATTCGCTGAGCGATCCCCTCATCCAAACCCCCCCGGAAGCAGTCCACCAGAGTCCACCGGTCGAGGGAAATCCACTCTGAGCAGGCGAGGGGACGGCCATCTTGATATAATGAACACAACTGCTCCAGGGAATCCATTAGAAGTGAATGTTGGGGTCCGATCGTCTGTCACGGTACACAAGGCAGAGACATGAGGTAAGAGTTCAAACAGGATAGTTTATTAACAGATGCAGTGGGCAGATGGTGAAAGGCAGATGGCAGGTAAGTCGTGAGAATAAGAGTGAGTTGGAGGGTTCTTAGCGCTGGGTAATAGGAGTCCGCTCTGTTGCAGGAGTCCGGGGAATGAACAGGGTCGATGAGGGACAGGATCGCTGGAACGTAGGAGACACTGGAGGTAAGTAGAGACAACAGGTAAATAACAGGAAAGAGTCTGGTGAGCTTGCCGTAGTGAATGGTAGATCGGACGGTGAGTGACTGGAAGGAGCGTGCTTTTGAAGGTGGCTTGATTGGAGACGGCAGGTGCAGGTGATCTGGAGTGAGTGGTGATCGTGACTGTGAACAGGTGTGAGCCGGGGAGGATTTTGGGGTATGGAGGCCGGAGCTGGTGACTGATGACAGAGACTCCCTGACAGGGGTTAAGAAATTATAGAAATTAATACTTTTATTTAGCAAGGATGCTTTAAATTGATCAAAAGTGAAGATAAATACATTTATAATGTTACAAAAGATTTCTATTTCAGATAAATGCTGTTCTTCTGAACTTTCTATTCATCAAAGAAACCTGAAAAAAATTCTACTCAGCTGTTTTCAACAACAACAATAATAATAGTAGTAATAATAATAATAAATGTTTTTGAGCAGCAAATCAGAATATTAGAATGATTTCTGAAGGAACACGTGACACTGAAGACTGGAGTAATGATGCTGAAATATTTGAAACCGTTTCAATTTTCGTTTAGGACTGTGGCTGCATCACAGACATCTTGCACAAGAAAGGCACACGAGTGTCGTTCAGTTTTGAGTTCGCTGGAAAATTATACTGAGTAAGTGCACAGTATAGTAATTGTACTTTTATTATGCCTAGACTATATGGTAATATTATTTGTGGTTGATAGTGTTAAAATGTAGTTTCTTTGTTATTGGCATTCTGTTTTCTCATGAAGTATGCATACTATACTAAGGTACTGTGGGGAAAAAAATATTTTGCGATGGATTGTTTATAAAATTATTTTAGGACTGAATGCACCACTCTTGCCTTCACCTACATCTCACACAGGAAGGGAACGCTCGTTCAGTTTTCAACTCCATTCAGAAACTTAGAGTAAGTGTGTATTCACTATTTTACAGATGTTACTTTCATTTGATTTATTTACTGTATGGTAAAATATGTTTGCTATGTGGTAATAGTGTTCTTTGTTTCGATAAATTAGTACTAGTATTAGTGAACATCACAATAATGTTAATAATGTAGTTTGTGTAAACAGCATGCTTACTTTTTTTATTTCAGATGTGAGAATAACAGTGCAAAAGAACCTGTTGCAAAGAGAGCCAAAGCAAAGCAGCCCACTCGGTCATGGAAAACAGAGACTGATGTTGACATGTTCCAAAGGCTCTGAGATTCCTGCCAGCACAGGAACATGGACCACTGCTGAGACCATGTGATGCACACACTCCCATGAGTCTCTTCAAAATGTTGTTCAAGTTTCCTGCCCTGTTTTGGATATTGCACCCATGACGTCTTGACTCTCGTGTTGTTGTTTTTTTTTTTTTCCCTAATAAACTGTTTAACTGCACTCGCAAGTGAATCTCAAGTTATTTTATGTGATAGTTATATATTCTAAATAAACTACAAACAAAAAATATATACATTTCTTTTTTCCTCACATTCGTTCTTGTAGCAATTCCCTCTCAGTCTAAAAGAAATGTATATACGGCGCCGCAGACGGCAGCCTCAGTGTTTGGCTCTCTAGTGTTTGTACTGTTTTTGTTAGTTTTTCCTGTTTTTTGTTTCTCAAACACGATCAGTTTTACCAGGGATGAGCTGCTAAACATTCGGCAGAACACACCACACAATCTTCTACCGGATTTCGTTTATTCGGACATTTTGCTGAACGTTGTAGTCGGCGGAGCTGCTGCGCTGTTCAGACGCTTCAGGACGCGCAGACGGGGGAAGAGAGCCGGCGTGCTCGTGAAGCTTAGGAAACGCGGATTCAGAACGCCGTTGCCGAGCATCCATATGGCGAATCTCCGCTCTCTACCCAACAAAACAGACGAACTTCTTCTGCTCTCCCGGGCAAATAAGGATTTTTCACACTCTGCTGCTCTGTGTTTCACGGAAACCTGGCTGAATGACGCCATTCCGGACAGCGCGTTGAGTCTCCCGGGCTTTCAGCTGTTTAGAGCAGACCGCGACGCAGAATCAACTGGGAAATCACGCGGCGGCGGGACATGTTTTTACATCAACGAAAGGTGGTGTACAGATGTTACAGCGTTAAAGAAAATGTGCTGTTCCGATCTAGAAGCGCTTTTCATTAACTGTAAGCCGTTCTATTCACCGCGGGAGTTTCACTCGTTCATTCTCGTGAGTATTTACATTCCTCCGCAAGCGCACGTGAGCTCAGCTTTACAGAAACTCGCTGATCTGATCACAGAGACAGAACAACAACACCCAGACTCTGTTTTAATCATT
>NW_015547815.1:159397-160211 GCF_001515605.1 Sinocyclocheilus anshuiensis | reverse complement strand
CTTATCTTCCCCTTCCTAATTCCCCTGTAACCACCATCTCTCCACCTGACCGAGGTTAGGTGGGAATCTCCTGCATTACAGTATCCTATGCTGGACTTATGATGTTTGGTTGGTTCTATGGCTTCATAGTGACCACCTTACTGATGGTTCGGACCAGAGGCTTCTTCGGACGGGGCTCTGACGCGGGAACCATGGTGTGTGAGTATATATATAGGTATATATATGTGTGTATTTAATGCGCTGGTGGTTGTGTGTACAACCCTTCTGCTAGCTTTCTTTGCGGTGTTTCCCGGCACCTGTGCGTTCCCCTCACCTTAGAGGGTTGTATTTGAGCTTGCCTCTCCCGTTTGGCCCAGTACTTCCCGGTATCTGTGAACAGATGCTTGGAAATCTCTAAATCCATAATATGGTAAGTGCACACGTTATGCTTTGCGCACTTTCTAAAATCGTGACGTCATGGCTGTCGCCGGCCAACGTGTTGTTGGTGTTTTGTCAATGTATGCTTCAGACACGGGTCACGACGAGGCGTTCCCCATAGCGACCCCTAGAGGATGAAGTGTCTCGTTCCCTCCTCAACCATGGTTACATAAGTAACCTGAGACGTTTTTCACTAAGCACGCATAAACGTTGTTTTCTCAAAAACACAATCACATATATACATGCTGCCCACATATTATTGTAGCCCAGTTTGTGCTGATTATGGTGCTACTAAACTTAACCATTAAAAAATGTTTATTAGCAACTGAGAAAAGCACAAATGTCAGGGCATGTCAAAACTTCTCCAGGGCCCAAAACACCCTCGGACCCCAGAGGA
>NW_015547815.1:137638-155804 GCF_001515605.1 Sinocyclocheilus anshuiensis | reverse complement strand
GACACTGCGTCCTCTAGGTTTCTTGCCATGCTGCGGACGCAAGCTTCAGACGAAGAAGTGGATGACCGATGCCTACGATGCCTATTTATACTATAGTCGCACCGGTAGTGACGTCATGGCTGTCGCCGGCCAACGTGTTTTTTCACTCGTTCCCTCCTCAACCATGGTTACATAAGTAACCTGAGACGTTTTTCACTAAGCACGCATAAACGTTGTTTTCTCAAAAACACAGTCACGTACATACACGCTGCTCACATATTATTGTAGCCCAGTTTGTGCTGATTACAGTCTTATTAAACTTTAGCCATTAAAATGTTTATAAGCAACTGAAAAAAGCACAAATGTCAGGGCATGTCAAAACTTCTCCAGGGCCCCAAAACACCCTCAGACCCCAGAGAGTTAATAAAGGGGAGCTTGATGAGGGACAGACGAGTGAGGAGGATGAACTAATAATCACATAACGAGAACAGGAACATAACCAAATATGGGCACAAGGAACTAACTAATGAAAGAGAGACAGAAACAGGGTCAATGAACACATGAGGGATGAAAACACAACAAAACGTCCAAAGGGGTGTGACAACACGTAGACAGTTTTGAATTATTTTTTTATGTCGATATAAAGTGGTTGCATATTGTTAAAACCAATCGTGGTAGTGATATCTTTGTAGGACTGTTGACTCTATAGAACAGTGGCAAGGAAAAGCAAATGTCCGGCGAATATCGAACCCCTCTAGGCATTTACTATAACCCTGTAAACATTAAATTGAATAAATTATTGGACTTCTTTTTGTACTGCGAGGTAAATTTGCAGACGATCCCTAAAGCAGCCTAGGCGAATATCCAGCGAATATCAAAACGAACTTTACCGTGCTTGGTTTTCTATGGGAGAAAAATGCTTAGGTGAAACTTTGTGGTTTGTGTTAATATTCTGGAATCATCTGCTTATCTGTACATATTTTATTTGATTAATAAGACACCGAATTTGGTCATTTATTATGAGGCAATAAACCACGTTAAGTGTTAAGTTGAGATGTGTTTAACATGCAGTATTCTGGTTTCATCTGCTTGCCTGTTTATAGTTTGCAGCATCAGTAAGGTGTATTCTGAGTTTGGTCTTTTAATAGCTGTAGCTGTCGCAGAAAAGGTTGTATTTTCTTTTAAGTATTTCAGTCATTTATTTTGTGAAAAGGTATTTAGTTCACAAATGGTGTGTAATGTATTATGAATGTTCATTTGGAAATTGTATTTGAGTATTATAAATACTGGGTAATAGTGACACCTGCAGGTGAAATATGTGTAACGTTAGTTGAATTTGTCACGTGATCTAGCCATGTGAGTATCAGATCCACAATAGTGATAGGAAGTTCGGATCATTTTACCGACTCGGACCTTTGAGTCTCGTTCAGCAAAATGAACGAATCTTTTTTCGAGTCATTTCGTTTATTTCGTTCATTTTAGAAAAATATAATTAAAATGTTACATGTTTCTTCCCTAATATGTCTACTACTTACGTAAACATTGATCACACTACAAACAATACAAAACTGCTATAAGAAACAGAAAAGATTAATTCATTGTTTACCTGGGTCTTCAGTCTATGATTAGCTCACCTCACCTCTTATCTGACAAGTCTTCGGGTTTGGGCTTATGGGGCTGTCACGTGATGAATGAACAACTCAAACCCGAAGACTCGAGAGATGAACTAATCAATTCTCTTTCCGGCTCAGACTGCATTGGTTAAAGCTTATGGGGCTGTCACGTGATGAACGAATGACTCGGAAAAACCCGAAGACTCGAACCAGGTGAACTACTTGACTAATTCCAGTACAGAACCTATAGGATGTTGCGCATGCGCGACTGAACGAATCTCTCCCCGAGACGACTCGTTCTTCCCGAGTCACATTAAAGATTCGTTCAAATTGAACGAATCGTTCAAGAACGACCCAACACTAATCCACAAAGAAATGCACATGCTAAGAGCTGTTCGATTGTAAGATTATTTGTTAGAAGGAATGCCTACATAAATGTCCTCTAATGTCTCCTGGATTTCTGATTAGAAGGCGCACACGGTATGTTGTTTATTCTTTGGATTTCATCTGTTAATTTGCAAAGTTAATGTACTGTGTGTATTGATATTGGTTCAGTAAGAAGCAGACTTGGTTAAACTGCGGTAAAAACAGAAACACACTCACAGGTTATGTATCTGAATGTAATTTTATTTGTTTCAGTTTTTCACGGTGTCATGATGTAAAGATGTCAAGATGTTCATATCGAAAGGGTGTCACGATGTTCAAGTGATGTAGAAATAGGATCAAGATGGCAATGACGCCGATACTTATACTCTTTGCAAAGAAGACATTAAACATTAAGACATCAGTTGAAGCGTGATTCTTTTAATCAGAAGAAAACCAGTACAGTGAAAAACGTGTAATTACACCCCTGGAAGAGTGAAAAATGTGTAATTACAGCCCTGGAAGAGTGAAAAAACGTGTTCACATATCCCTGGAAGAGTGCAAGAATTCATCGTGGAAAAGGAAAGATCGTTGCCAGACCTCGATGTGAAGAGCATCCAGTCGAACTCGGTGGAAAATTGCAGCCATTGGTGAAAGAGAAGACGTCGCCATTCAAGGGAGCAACGCGATTTAGTCCCATTGAAACTCACTATTGCGTTTCGCCTGAGTGCATTCCTTGCCGTGCGGAAGAGCAACGCAAGAAGATATTGCTGCAGTGACGACGGATAGTCACAAGGAGGCAACGTTGCAAAGTTTTGGACAATTCAGTTGTCAATAAGAGCTGCTACCTTTGGATTCAAAGGTCAGACTGTATCTTTTCAGCTTGAAATCAAATTTCTTGGTTGATGTTACTTTAACATTTATTCTAGTTGTAATTGTATACAAATGGTTGAAACAAATATTTGCATTTGATCATTTTTTGAGTTGATAAAAGTGTGCAACTTTCATGTGGTACTACAGCTTGCTATCAGTGTTTAAAGCTGAATAATAGTGTGGTTTAAAGTAAGTTACCAACATGGATCAAAATAGATCAGACAGTGTCTTCGATCAAGTGATTCAAGCTCTTGAAGAGGAAAGGGCACAATTAGAGGGGAAATTAGAAACTGAAATTGATGTCTCAGACAGACAAAATTATGAGGAGCGTTTAGCTGAAATTAATGCAGATCTGGAAGTTAATAAAGCAAGATTCCAGGAATCATCCTTGCGAGTTGAGCAAGAATCTAGGCGATCAGAAAGAGAAAGTAGTCCAACAGAAAAAATGCTTGAGTTGAGACGTGACGAGTTAGCAAAAGGAGGACGGAAGTTTATGTTCACATACTTAAACTTTAAAGCTGAAGCTCAGTTTATCAGATCTAAACTGAAAGAAGAGTGCTCTAAATCCGAGCTAGACAATATGATGGTAACTGCAGAAAAATGTGAAGCAGAGTTAAAACAAATATATGAGAGTATTGGTGTGTTGAACGTCCCATCTCACTATATAAGAAGGAGAATGGATAGCTGCACTTCAGTTACTAGTGAAATAACTGCATTAATGAAGAGACGTTGCGCAGAAGTTGGCACTAAGGAGTTTGATGTGGAAGCTGTAAAAGAATCGCTCCTGCAGTTATTGCAAAGAGATGACGCTAGGTCAATTTATGGATCAACTGTGTCAAGAGCAGAAAGAGATAGTCAGCAGGGAAGTCATATGTCAACAAAAAGGGCGGAAGCAGCAGCACGCCTAGCTGCCAAACGTGCTGAACTAAAGAGAGAAAGGGACATTTTAGCACAAAGAAAAGAGGTGCTAGCTCAACAAGAGAAGTTAAAGATGCTGGAGGATCAAAGGGATCTTGAAGTTATGGAAGCTGAAATGCAGAAGAGGAATCAAAATTGAATGCTGAAATAGGAGACACTAAAGAGAAAAGCACTTTGCCTCCATGTCAGCATCCACTGCAACACAACAACTCTTCATGCTGCAAGGTTTCTCAAGAAACTTTAGCTCAGCCTTGCTCTGGAAATTAGCTAGAGGCGAAAGGAGATGAGGCTTTGTTAGTGAAAGCACTAAAGGAATCCCTGGCAATGACTAAACTTCCAGCTCCGGAGCCATTCACGTTTACAGGTGACCCACTCAAGTTCACCGAATGGCGCACTTGCTTTAAAGCTTTGATTGCAAACAATTATACAACCCCAGCACATAGGTTGTTCTATCTGAAAAGGTACATAAGTGGAGATGCACTTAGTGTACTAGAGGGAACCTTTTATAGGAGTGATGAGGATGCATATACGCAAGCTTGGGATGCCCTGAACAAGCGCTATGGGCACCCCTTTGTAATCCAAAGAGCATTTAGGGCAAAGCTGAGCAGCTGGCCAAAAATTGGACCCAGAGAGTCACTGAAATTAAGGGAGCCTAGTGATTTCCTATGCCTCATGTACATGGTTTGGGGGTTTTGGACGATTCTGAAGAAAATCAGAAATTGCTGCAGAAACTTCCTAACTGGGTAACAACTCGCTGGAATAGGTATGTCGCTAAAGCACTAGATGAAGAGAAGCCATACCCAAGTTTCACTGAGTTTTCAGAGTTTGTGGCAGAGGAGGAACGTATTGCAGGTAATTCTGTTTCCTCTCTTCATGCTTTAAAAAATGCAGATGAAAAGCCAGGGAAGGAGCAGAAACGTCTCAAAGCCAGCACTCTGGCGCAAAATGTTAAACCCATTACAAAGAGCTTGAGTGCACTGGCAAGAGAGAAAGGCTCCAAACCCAGCCATTCTGCCACTCAGGATAAGAAACAAATAGAATGTGTCTGTTGTCAGCAAAATCACTTTATACACAAATGTGAAAGGTTTGCGGCAATGCCTCTTGAGGAGAAGAAAAGCTTTGTCATCAACAACAAGATGTGCTTTGGTTGTCTCAGAATCGGTCATATCTCCAAAAACTGTAGAAAGCGAGCTACTTGCAACATCTGCAGGCAGAGTCACCCCTCTCCACTTCATGAAGAATGTTTTCAAGGAGGAAAACTAGAAGCTTCACCTGATGAAAGGGCTTCCACTAGCTTATGCTGTGTGGGAATGGTCAACTGTAATCGCACTTCAATGATCGTTCCAGTATGGGTCTCTTGTGCGACAAAGGATGGCCCGGAAACTCTAGTCTATGCATTACTGGGCACGCAGAGCAGTAATACATTTATTGATCAGGAAGTCTGTGATAAAATTCAAGCAAACACAGAACCTGTGAAATTAAAGCTGTCCACAATGACTGATAGGGCTTCAATTGAGAATTGTCACAGGGCAGCTGGACTAAGAGTAAGGGGTTACAGTTTGCAAGATTATATTGAGTTACCACCTGCATACACTCGAGAATACATTCCCTTGGAACGAGATAGCATTCCTACTTGCAAAAAGGCTCAGAGATGGGTTCACTTGCTCAGTGTTGCAAAGGAGATGCCAGATTTGTTGGATTGTCCCATAGGGCTTCTAATTGGCTATGACAGTCCGAGGGCTTTGAAGCCAACGACCCTGAAGTAAAGGTCCTAAGAACAGATGCCTGCGTAAAAGACTGTTTTCTTGAAAGACTGTCAAGATTCTCGGATTGGAATACAGCTCTCAATACCATCGCTAGGATCAAAAGACTTGTGAGCAGAGACAGGTCAATGTTCATTAGTGTAGAAGAGAGAGAGAAAGCAGCTCATGTGCTCATCAAGGCAGCACAAAGAGAAGCATTCGAAGAGGAATTAAAATGGCTCAGTCGAAACCCGGCTAAGCTACCAAAGAACAGCAAGTTATACCAACTTGATCCTGTCGTCCAGAATGAATTACTCAGGGTTGGAGGACGGTTAAGAAAGTCTAATGCAGCATTTGAGTTGAAACATCCAATAATTCTTCCTAAGGAAGGTGTTGTCACACAATTAATACTTGACCATTGTCACAAGAAAACTCAACATCAAGGTCGAGGTCAAACATTGAACGAACTCAGAGCCAGTGGCTATTGGATATTAGGTGCGAGCAAGGTAGTGGCCAAGTACATCAACAATTGTGTTACTTGCAGGAAGCTGCGCAGACCAGCTGAAGAGCAACGTATGGCTGATCTTCCAGCTGACAGAGTAGAACCTTCACCCCCATTCTCATACTCAGGAATTGACTGTTTTGGTCCCTTCTATACGAAACAAGGTTGGAAGGAATTCAAGAGGTATGGTCTATTGTTTATGTGCTTGAGCTCCAGGGCTGTACATTTAGAAATGTTAGAGGATCTCACGACCAATGCATTTCTAAATGCTTTAAGATGGTTCATAGCAATCAGAGGAGCCGTGCGACAGATCAGATGCGACCAGGGCACGAATTTTGTGGGGGCGAAGAATGAGCTAGAGAAAGGTTTGAAGGATCTAGACCAAGAGAGGATCTCTACCTATCTTGCAAGCAAACAATGTGACTTCCTTATGAATGTTCCTGAAGCAAGCCACATGGGAGGCGTGTGGGAACGCCAAATTAGGACAGTTAGGAGTGTAATGAACGCTGTTCTGGCACAAGCTAAAGGAAGACTGGATGACACCTCTTTAAGAACATTTTTCTACGAGGCAGTGTCAATTGTAAATAGTCGTCCGCTTACCACTGACACAATAAATGACCCCAAGTGTGTTATGCCTTTGACGCCTAATCATCTGCTCACGATGAAGACCTCAATGCCTCTTCCTCCTCCTGGCAAATTTGTCCGTGAAGATCTGTATGCTAGGAAAAGGTGGAGGAGAGTGCAGTATTTGTCTGAACAGTTTTGGAGCAGATGGCGCAAAGAATATCTGTCCAACGTAAGCCTCAGACAACAGTGGCATACGCCTAGAAGAAATGTTCACGTCGGAGATGTAGTAATCGTCAAAGAGGACAATATTCCCAGAAATGAATGGAAGCTAGCTAGAGTCGTTGAGACAAGTGCAGACGATGATGGTTTAGTGCGGAAAGCTAAACTCCAAATGGGTCAAAGTAATTTGGGAAAGAAAGGTGAACGCTTGACGCAAACATCTTTCCTTGAGCGTCCAGTTCAAAAATTGGTGATAATAGTTGAGAACAATTCCTAAACAATGACTGAATAATGCAAAATAGATATCTCACCATCTAAATAAGAGTTGGTCAAGAAGAATCAAGTAAAATTAAAATAATTCTTGTTACAAAGGTATTGAAAGGTGTTCAAAGGTTAAGTGACAGCTTATAGAAAAAATACCAGATTTATTTGATTTTGATCAGAACACAAATCTTTGTAATTTTGGTGGCAGTGTAGCTGTCGCAGAAAAGCTTGTATTTTCTTTTAAGTATTTCAGTCATTTATTTTGTGAAAAAGTATTTAGTTCACAAATGGTGTGTAATGTATTATGAATGTTCAATTGGAAATTGTATTTGAGTATTATAAATACTGGGTAATAGTGACACCTGCAGGTGAAATATGTGTAACGTTAGTTGAATTTGTCACGTGATCTAGCCATGTGAGTATCAGATCCACAAAGAAATGCACAAATGCTAAGAGCTGATCGATTGTAAGATTATTTGTTAGAAGGAATGCCTACATAAATGTCCTCTAATGTCTCCTGGATTTCTGATTAGAAGGCGAACACGGTATGTTGTTTATTCTTTGGATTTCATTTGTTAATTTGCAAAGTTAATGTACTGTGTGTATTGATATTGGTTCAGTAAGAAGCAGACTTGGTTAAACTGCGGTAAAAACAGAAACACACTCACAGGTTATGTATCTGAATGTAATTTTATTTGTTTCAGTTTTTCACGGTATCATGATGTAAAGATGTCAAGATGTTGATATCCAAAGGGTGTCATGATGTTCAAGTGATGTCGAAATAGGATCAAGATGGCGATGACGCCGACACTTATACTCTTTGCAAAGAAGACATCAAACATTAAGACATCAGTTGAAGCGTGATTCTTTTAATCAGAAGAAAACCTTGAGGAGCCGTTACAATAGCTATCATTGTGTTAGTCCACTGAACCGCGTGAAGCGTTTTCTTTGTAACTTTCTTTCTTTCTGAGGGAAACCACGTAAAACCTTGAGCGTTACGTTTATATTCTGAACTCATCTGCTTGCCTGTATAGTTTGCATCATCAGTAAGGTGTATACTGAGATCTGAGGTCTTGTTTATATCACTGTATTAGTTCATTGAGGCATGTTAAGAGTCGTTGGGGAATCCTGGAGTGTGACGTCAGATGGAAACCCCAGTATTACTACTCAGCGTCACACAAGCCATGATACAAAGTTATGGAAACTAATCAACTGAAATCAATATCTTAGATGTAATATTAGTATATCAGCGTGGGGTAAAATAGCATTATAATCTCCTTTGGTAGAGAAAGCTGCTTACATGTGGCTAGACGGAAAGTAACTGCGAAGATGCTGAATTAAACATAAACACAGCTTTTGAGTCTTAATCAGGTTTTCCGCTTATACATACTGGCCCTGATAATCATAACTTCTACCACTTGCTCAATTTCTGCAGATCAGTTTCTGTGAATGAATGACTTGCTCTACCTGTTGCTTTGGTCTTGTGCCACCTGCTGGTGAGCGACTAACAGCAGATGCAGATCATGCATCGGTACTCTACTGCTATTCCTGCAGTTCCTGGATGTGCAATGCTGAATTTTCTGCCAAATTTGAACCACTGAATTTATGGAAGCAAATTTGTAAAGTTAAATAAAATGGACTGAAAATTGCCTGTCGAATATTATACATCGTATTTTTAAACAGATTGAATATTTCAAAAGGGAACTCTGGAAGGTGAATATGAATTATTGAATTTTTAATTATGAAAATGTGTGTGAAATGTTTTGAATTTAAATATTCACAGCTTAACCCTCTGGGCCTCTTCGTTTAGGGGTCACACTTGGCTCCTACACGGCCAAAAGTGACCGAAGCCTTGAAATATAACTTTTGTTTTCTTGAGGAAAATCAGTGTAATACATTTTTGTTCAATAATATTTGTTGATTATCGTTTAGAATTTTGAGGGGATTTTATAATACTATGCAATATTTATACAATTTTAATGAGCTATTTTTTCCATTAGAATTAATATATTTGTATTTATTTAATTATTTATTTATTATTTTTCAATAAATGCAATATTTCATATTAAAACAGAGTGAAAACATTTAAAATCCTTTTTTGCAGTCTTACCAGTCATTTCTCTCTCTGTGTGTGTGTGTGTGTGTGTGCGTGCGTGCGTGCGTGCGTGGGTGTCTATTTTGCACTCCTGATATTTTAGAGAGTCACCCCTTGATTGCTGTGCACTTTTTTTTGCACAGTGGCTGATTTGTAGTTTGTACCACCAAACGATTCTCTTGAGTTTTCGTATTTCCCATTCATTTCCTATGTTGGTCATTTCTGACCGCGAAGGAGCCAAGTGTGAACATTTTTTTTGGCCCGTTAACATATCCGAATTATGTCCATGATTTTTTTTTGTGTGTGTGTTCACATAGCTAATGTGACAAAAGTCACCAAGTGTCATCTCATTCCAATGAAGCCACTATTTTTAAAATTTCTAAATATAATTTTTTTTTGGTCAGAAATAACCAAAGAGGCCCAGAGGGTTAAATAAACAACTATATTATATTTCAGACCCTAAAAATGCAAGCCCTGTTAATGCAATGCATAATTTTTTCAGTTAGTGTAATTCAACATGCTTTTTGCTTCAAAGACATTTGTCATTATTTTTCTTGCATACGCTTGAACAAACTTTACTGTTTATCACAACAAAGGGCTAAGCAAGCGCATGACACTGACAAGGTATGCGATATAGTACGAGACCAAACGCGACTATAGTATTGTTTTTTTTAATGTTTTTATTTTTTGTATTTTCATTTTTCAACTAAATTTCAGATTTATTTTTAGTATTCTTTGTAGTAAAAAATAAATATTGGCTCAGGTAATAGGCTAATAAGTACAATTAGAACAGTCTAATCTTTATTAAATTTTCAGTAAGTTTCAGTAAGTAATAGTATGGTTTAACTTGTTTTATTTATGTAAGTTACATATCGCTCTGGTTACTAACGTAACATCTGTTCCCTGAGATAAGGGAACGAGCGTCGCATTGAAACGCTTATGGGGAAGTTCAGTTTACTTTGAATTCTGAAGCCTGATATGTTCACATTCGTGTAGCTGCACGAACAAATGGCGCTTCAGTCCACCAAAAGGGGTGGGGCCGACATCTATGTATGTAGGCTCTGAGTGCCATTTCATCAGAATCTTTCGACTGATAGCGGCAGTCATTGACTCACATGCAGCCTTATAGCACAGCAGTTTATGCAACACTCATTCCCTAGTCTCAGGGAACCGAGATTACGTTAGTAACCAGAGCTTTCCCTTTTGAACAGTCTCTCCCATTGTTAACACACTTATGGGGAATGCATCCAATAGCGCCGTACTATAAGAAAGTGCAGAATGAAGCCGCTTTGCGAACCCAGCCCTGGAACACCCGTAATGAAGGCTCCTAGAAGCATGAGCCAATTATAAGACCCAATCCACCAGGCTGGGGTCTACATAACAAGACCTTCTCCACTTACAGAGGGGATTAGGTAAATTAGACAGACAAAATCCATGCCTGAAGGGCAGGGACGCCCAAGTTATAAAACCTGGTGAAGGTAGATGGTGAAGATCAGCCTGCAGCCGCACAGATATCACCAATAGAAACTCCACTGGACCAAGCCCAGGAGGAGGCCATTTCTCTAGTGGAATGGGCCCTTACTCCAATAGGACACTGTAAGCCCATTGAGGCATAAACCAGGGCTATAGCATCAACTATCCAGTAAGTCTCTGCTTTGTGACTGGCAGCCCTTTAGTGTGGCCTTTGAAGCAAACAATAAACTGCTCTGAATGCTGGAGGTGGCTAGAGCACTCTACATACATTACTCATAATCCTTCACACTCCGTCACCTGTCCCTTGTCATTAATTACTACCACCTGCAGCCACTTTCCTTCAACACATAAAAGACAGTTAATTTCATTCACTTATGGACTAGTCTCAAACACCTGCCTGTTGCTTCTAGGACTCCCCTTTCTGGATTACCTTCATTCTCTGGGATGCTATTGAATCTGGACTGTTGTGCTCCATCCATTCAGCTATTATTAGGAAAGTAATTGACTATTACTCTAGTTCTGCAATTTTTTGAAACTGTTTGTGCTTGCACTCATCATCGGATGATTTATGGGTTTGTAAATAATGAGTACGTTCACTTACCTACCTTGTTCTTCTCGCTCCAGTTTGTGACAGTAACAGCCAGAAGGCTGATGACTTGTGCTCTGGGAGACCGTTTGAAAGGGAACTCCTCTCTTCTGATAATCTTCTCTCTTCTGAAATCTCCCATTATAATCAGTGAAGCTGACTACACTGCACTTTGTTGTACTTATAATGTATGATTATAATGAGAACTTGTGAATGTATAGCTCTGCTCAATCATTGTTCTCATGCTTGAATAAAACTCAGTTTTGAGCTGCACAAAGTGGATTTTGAATAACTTTAAACCTGATTTGTTTTTTACTTCAGTAACTCGGAGGGTGCCTGCATTGACACTTCCCAGCAATATTAGTGGTACAGTGATACTACTTATTATCTTGATTCTATTGCTGTCTCTAGGGCTGACATTTAGGGCTGTATGTTGTGATCTTCTCTAGCGTAGCATTCCTATTTGAATTATAGAAATATGATAGTGTTATGTGCATGCCAGGTTAAAGAGATGGGTTTTTAATCTAGATTTAAACTGACAGAGTGTGTCTGCCTCCCGAACAATGCACCGTTGATTTTGATATTCTGGGTATTATCAAATGTGATAGTGTGTTATGTGTATGCCAGGTTAAAGAGATGGGTCTTTAATCTAGATTTAAACTGACAGAGTGTGTCTCTCTTCCAGGGTTTGGGTGATAAATAGGAAAAGGATCTGCCGCCTGCTGTTGATTTTGATATTCTGGGTATTATCAAATGGCCAGAGTTTTGAGATCGCAGCAGATGTGAAGGACTATAATGCAATGAGAGCTCGCTCAAGTACTGAGGAGCTAAACTATTCAGGTAATCAAAATATGCCAGATGTTGTGCATGAAACATCTAACACACTTAGAATTAATAGCTTCCTCAATCTCTTTTAATGTGATAGATGCATCACAAAAATGCTGATCTGAAACATTCAACTGTTTTATGTTCGGTAACGACTGAAAAAAAATCATGTTGTTGGGATAATTTGGAAGCATCTAAGTCGCTGTAAAATTAGGCACAGAACGTTGCAATACTTTTTGGGTCATCAGTAATATTGCCATCAACCATTAGTTTTTTTTTTTTTTTAGGTTATTTTTAGTTTCTCTTTCCAGTCTGAAAAAAAAAAGATAAGAAGTTTATACATTCTCCTCAAACCATTTCATACGCAATCTAATAAATGCCCCTTCAGCTTTGTTTATATATGTTGTCTAATTTGAGTCGTAAATCAGCCAGTTCTGCTTATTTATAATCAAGTAAATCATCTACATTTTTAGATGAGATTCTTGAGTTTACATATAACAATTTTTTCATCTATTCTTTTCTTTATTGCTAAATCACTACAAAATGTTCTAATATATTTGCCAATTCCACACTTAGTAAACTCCCAGTAGTTACTGTAGCTGTTGTCGTCTCTAACTTTATTCCAGTTTTTTTTTTTTATGATCTTAATAATTTAATCTTTTACCTCATTATAAAAGAGAACTGAGTTAAGTTTCCAGTAAGAGGAAAACCCACATGATCAGAAGCTAGAAGGTGAGTGCGAATAAAAATGCTCTTATTGTCAGATAATGGTAATGGAAAAATATCTGTAGAATTATTGCATAATTCCTTAGAAATCAGCCACAAATCAATTCGGGACTAGGAGGAGAGAGAGCTGTTGCACCATGTGAACCTCTTTTGAAAAGGATGCAACTCCAACTATCAATTAAAGAGAATCTTTGCATAAACATTTTCATATATCGACAATAATTGTCTGGGGGTTTTGGAGGCCTCTATAAATACTGCTGCCTAGAGCCACATTAAAGTCTCCACCAAAAATAAGCATGGAGTTTGGGTATTTAGTCAGTAGGTTTAACACTTGTTCCTCATAAATGCTTCATTTTCTTTTTGCTGGTTATAGCCATAAACACAAACAAGAATGTCAAATTTGAAATTTCAATAACAAGGCAGATATAACAGCCACCTAAATCACTTGCATGGAGTAAGATCTTCCCTTTAAACTGATTTTTTAAGATGCATACACCGGCTGAATATGTCGTGCCATGAGATATCCATAAGTCCAGGCCCCACTGTGACCTCCAGAAATTTAGGTCCTCAACAGATGAATGACTTTCTTGCAGGAAACAAAATTCAGAATTGAATTGTTTGAGATACAAAAAGATAGCTTTTCATTTAGTAAGATTTCTTATCCCTCTGGCATTTAAAGAAACAACAGATAAAGACAAAGTAAAAGAAAAAAACAACAAAGGAAAAAAGTTAAACAGACAAAAGTAAGCAAAATAGAAATAAAAAAAAAATAAAAAATTAAAACAAATTATTACTTTGGGACACCAGGTTATAAGTCATCAGTGTATAAGTTATATTTTTTATTATATTAATCATTTTGTATGTGGGGTTTAAACAAACAGTGCTATTATCAAAAGTCACTTCTGTGTTCCACATCAAAAAGCAACGCGACCACTGGAATTATATAAGATCAGGATTTGAACACGGCTTTTTGCACTATGATAAACACACACACACACACACACACACACACACACACGAGAATATTAGAAGCGAGAATTAGCTTATTAACTGAGCTTATTAACTGAGACTGCAATAGTTATTAAAACAAATGCATAGATTAAATTGATATATTATTTATTATTTACAAAAGAAATGCAGTATTGTCAAATTAATACAGAGATAAATGTATTTCTATAATCATCATAGGAACAAAAAAAATTTTTTAGAGGGCTTTTAAAGGTATTCTAAACATGCAGCCAACACTTTTTGAAATTGCACATATGTTGAAATTTGATATTTTTGTTGATGAACAGTCAATAATTTCAAATTTCCTGAGTGAATTTAACGGATAGGCTACATTCCTGCATTTAAATGCAGCTGCATGAAAAAGAAAGGTTTTATACTAAATTTGCTTGTGTAAAACCTTGTGTAAAAACATTTGTGTTTTTCTTTGATTTTCCGCCGACTGCAGCTGTCACAGGCAGACACTGATGAACTACAATCCCACACTTCTATAACTCTGGGGAACAAACCGAAATCTTCAATAATGCCACAGAATCACCACTTTCTCAAAACTGTCTTTATTTTACAAAATTGAAATCAGAAAGCTACTAAAATATATCAGGAGTACATAACACTCAATAAAAATCTTGATAGAATAAAAGTACAACACACTAATTGACACCACAATACACTTACAACAGCCTTGATGAGTTAGCTGTATGGGAAAGGAACAAAAGTACTGAAAGAAAACCCACAAGAAATCTCACTAAACAATTAACATACACTCCAAAGCAAATCAACTTCGCAATCCCTGCAGAGGCTCGTCCAAGAATGACCGATTCATCAGCTCTCAACTCGGACTCCAATCCAGTGGCTTCTTATTCCCCGCCACAAAGACAACGCAATCAATTCCTCGCTAACACCTCGTGAATACAAATAGAGAGAAGGAAAGAGCACTTAACTGGCCGGGGGAGCCAGGAATAACTCACCCCTCCCTGTAGACAACAATGGCGTCCTCGATTGGTTTATATTTATCCCCTTAGGCTGACCACACACAAATTCATTCACAGCTGAATGTGTGTAAGATGTTGCACTACACATAGCTCTCACTGAGAATACTTATTTCTCTGAATAAGTTTAAAATGAGTGTGTTGTAGTCAGCTTTGGTTTAAAAACAAGGTTATGAATGAATTTGGATGGATCTTTGTGATCTCCCTTCACCCATTGCTGCTGTATTCGGAGGTCCTAAGGAATTTTTATGGTGGTCACAGGCCAAAACCTTGGGAATTAGATTCTAGATGGGTGAAGGGCAGAAACTGCATGTGGACCATGATCCAAACAAAATGTAGCAAACCTTTCTCCACTGTTGTGGTCAGAGAGGGGTCCCGCCATAAAACTGGGCCTTGGAATGTTCTGTTCACCACAATTCATTTGTAGTAGTGCATTAAGGTAGGGAGGAGTTCCAGTGGTAGTCCTGAAAGCCAACATCAAAACCTTACATTTGAATCTGGCCACAATTGGGAGCCAGTGGAGTGAGATCAGGAGGCGTGTGACATGAGTTCTCTTTGGCTGATTGATGTAGCAAATTAGCTCAAAATGGGAAATGTATATAAATAATTACAATTAATTGTAATTAAGTACAGTTGTTTATATCAGCTGCTAGTAGACTGTAGACTGCAGCAGAATTAATACTACAATCAACTAATTTGTTTGTCCAGCGAACATTCAGTGTAGTTTCGTATCATTTCTAAGACATGATATTTCCTTGGCCACAGAAAATAACTTTCTTACAGTATAAATGCATACAAGCATGTAAAAAGCTCGGATCATAAAAGGGACATTGATTTACAAGCTGTGACAGAATCAGAAACTTTTTTTTTACATTTTTCAAATGTAATTTGTGCACAAAAGTTTTATTTACTAAACACTAACACTCGAGCCTCCTCCCAAGGTCCCACCCCGTCCCTCCCTCTGTTGTTTCTATGGCACGAGGATGCGCCTTCCGGGAGGGGGGCGATATGTCAGGATTATGGACCTGTCTGTGTGTGTTTTTCTCCCCATGTGCTCTGTGACCTCTGTGACCTCTGTGACCTCGGCTCCACTGCGGCCTTCCGGATCCACACCTCCGCATTGGTCGCCGGAGCCATCTGTTCCGCCTTGGCCCTTCGAGAATCACCACTTTCTCAAAACTGTCTTTATTTTACAAAATTGAAATCAGAAAGCTACTAAAATATATCAGGAGTACATAACACTCAATAAAAATCTTGATAGAATAAAAGTACAACACACTAATTGACACCACAATACACTTACAACAGCCTTGATGAGTTAGCTGTATGGGAAAGGAACAAAAGTACTGAAAGAAAACCCACAAGAAATCTCACTAAACAATTAACATACACTCCAAAGCAAATCAACTTCGCAATCCCTGCAGAGGCTCCTCCAAGAATGACCGATTCATCAGCTCTCAACTCGGACTCCAATCCAGTGGCTTGTTATTCCCCGCCACAACGACAACGCAATCAATTCCTCGCTAACACCTCATGAATACAAATAGAGAGAAGGAAAGAGCACTTAACTGGCCGGGGGAGCCAGGAATAACTCACCCCTCCCTGTAGACAACAATGGCGTCCTCGATTGGTTTATATTTATCCCCTTAGGCTGACCACACACAAATTCATTCACAGCTGAATGTGTGTAAGATGTTGCACTACACATAGCTCTCACTGAGAATACTTATTTCTCTGAATAAGTTTAAAATGAGTGTGTTGTAGTCAGCTTTGGTTTGAAAACAAGGTTATGAATGGATTTGGATGGATAAGGTTTGGAAGCAAACCTTTCTCCACTGTTATGGTCAGAGAGGGGTCCCGCCATAAAACTGGGCCTTGGAATGTTCTGTTCACCACAATTCATTTGTAGTAGTGCATTAAGGTAGGGAGGAGTTCCAGTGGTAGAACTAATATGGACTACAGCAGAATTAATATTACAATCAACTAATTTGTTTGTCCAGCGAACATTCAGTGTAGTTTCGTATCATTTCTAAGAAATAATATTTCTTTGGCCACAGACAATAACTTTCTTACAGTATTAATGCATACAAGCATGTAACAAGCTCGGATCGTAAAAGGGACATTGATTTACAAGCTGTGACAGAATCAGAAACTTTTTTTTTACATTTTTCAAATGTAATTTGTGGACAAAAGTTTTATTTACTAAACACTAACACAAACACGTCTAAACAAACAAACATACAATCACTCATACATGGGGGAAGGACACAGACTGAATGAATGAAACTGTTAGAGAAACAGGGAATTAAGCTACGAAAAGGAGTCAGTTAACCACCTGAGTGAAACCATCATCGCCGTTTTACAACAGGGTCTACAGCTTATACTAAATCTCTGTTTCGTTTAGTTAAAGGTGCACTAAGCAATATTTGAAATATACCACAGTATTGACCACAGTGTCGGACTGAGTCAGCAGTAAGGGGCCTGTCTAGTAATGATAGGGAAAAGAGAGTGCTCAGTGAGTGCATGGATATTAGCAGACCGACTATAGATAGCGAGAGATGGCAGATAAAAAAAGAGGAAAATTTCGAAGGAACAAAACATTAAAAAGAAGGGTTATGATCAGGCTATGTCAGGATTATGGACCTGTCTGTGTGTGTTTTTCTCCCCATGTGCTCTGTGACCTAGTTTTCTCCCTTGTCTTATTGCTTCATTTGATTCACCTGTGTTAGTTAATTATCTCTCGTTAAATTTAGTATTTAAAGTGTAGTCTGCCTCATCTTTCCTTGTTGGGTCTTGAACGTTGTGATGTGCTATGTGTGTTCCTGCCTGCCATATGTTTAGATTAATAAAGACTGTTCTATTGGAATTCTCCCTCGTCTCCGCATTCCTCGCTCCTCAAAGTAAGGCATTCGTGACAGAAGACCCGACCTGCAAAAACTTTATTTGCGTTTACCCCTCCGTTTGTTTTCCACGTTTTGTTCAGTGTTTTGTTTTCTGTTTTCCCCATGGATCCCCTCGCCTCAATCTTCACCTCCCTAGCCCGCAAGGATCTTCCCCTCTTGGAGCATGCGGTTGAGTTCAGCCAGCTCGCCGTTTTAACGGCGTTCGATGAAGTTGCGCTTAACTCACTCTTCTGGATCGGGGCAAATTACCACCGCCCTGTCGACCTCCCTGAAACCACCAGACTGAGGTGGAGAGAAGCTATTATCCGGTGTCTATCCCCAATCCAGAGCACAGCCAGTCCCAGAGCCCAGCCCACTATCTCCCCGCTGTGCGGAGCCCAAGCCCGAGCCCGAGCCCGAGCCCCACCGTGACCGACGAGCCATCGCCGCACGGAGCGACAGAGCTGAGGATCGCCGCGGAGCCGATGCTGCAAATGATGTCAGACCAGGTGCGAGTGCTGGCTACAATACCCACCGCGAGGGAA
>NW_015547815.1:136992-137538 GCF_001515605.1 Sinocyclocheilus anshuiensis | reverse complement strand
GCTGGCTACAATTCCCACCGCGCGGGAAAGAGCCAAGGACAGTGAGATCGCGGAGAGGAGCTCCGCCCACTGCAACATGGCTAAGGGTGAGCTAATTGTGTACCTGGGACTGCTGGACTTCGAAAGGGACCTAATAGACTGGGAGGCAGATATGTATGCTGACATGCCCATTCTCCTCCCTCCTTCATCGGAGCCCTCTATCACTTCTGTTCCTGTTCCCACGTCAAGCCCAGAGAGGGCTCCTGATCCCACGTCAAGCCTAGAGCGGGCTCCTGTTCCCACGTCAAGCCCAGAGAGGGCCTCAGATCCCGAGTATAGCCCAGATTGGGCTTCAGTTCCCGAGTCCGGCCCAGAGAGGGCTTCTGTTCCCGAGTGCAGCCCAATGAGGGCTTCTGTTCCCCTCTCCTATACGTCTCCGACCAGAGTGGCCGAGGCAAGTGCCGAGGCCACGGAGACCGAACTGCCTGTTCCGCCATGGCCTCCTGAACCGCCTGCTCCACCATGGCCTCCTGAACTGCCTGCTCCGCCATTGTTTCCCGCGTTACC
>NW_015547815.1:127062-136978 GCF_001515605.1 Sinocyclocheilus anshuiensis | reverse complement strand
GAGGGCTCCTATTTCCACGTCCAGCCCAGAGAGGGCTCCTGTCCCCACGTCCAGCCCAGAGAGGGCTCCTGTTTCCCCGTCCAGCCCAGAGAGAGCTCCTGTTTCCAAATCCAGCCCAGAGTGGGCTCCTGTTTCCCTGTCCAGCCCAGAGAGGGCTTCTTTTCCTGAATCCAGCCTGGAGAGGGCTTCTGTTCCAAAGGGCAGCCCTGACAATCCGGAGGCTCAGAAATCCCTGCCCCCCCTCCCGCTCCTGCCTCCTCCACCGCTGTCGTCTGGTAGCCCCTCTGCTCGCCCTCAGCCCACCATCTGTGCGATGCGAGCACCACGGGTCTGCCAGTCTCCATCGTCATTGTGGCTCCCTCCTAGCTCCCTCCTCTCCACCGTGGCCCGTCAGTCCACCAGCTCCGCCGGGCTCCCTCGTCCCTCCGGCTCTGCCTTGGTCTGTCATCGACCATCCGTTGCCTTGGGACTCCGCGGGCTCCTCCTTCCCTTCGGCTCCTCCTCGGTCCTCTGTCGCTTCGGCTCCACTGCGGCCTTCCGGATCCACACCTCCGCGTTGGTCGCCGGAGCCATCTGTTCCGCCTTGGCCCTTCGGATCCTCCCCGTCGCCCTGGCTCATCGACTCTCCATCTCTGCCTCGGGCTCCTCCTCCACCTGCTCCAACGCCATCGGTCGGCCCCCTGGAGTCGTCAGCCCTTCCTCCACCATGGCTCCTCCCTCCGTCGGCTCCTGGGTCCCGGCCTGGGTCCCGCCTGGCTCCGCCTGCTCCAAGTCCCTCCTGTTTCCTCCCTGGCTCCTTCCTCCGTCGTCTCCACCCTGGACTCTGTTTGCCGTCCTCCTCCCGGGTGTCCATCCTCCTCTCGAGCCTCCTCCCAAGGTCCCACCCGTCCCTCCCTCTGTTGTTTCTATGGCACGAGGATGCGCCTTCCGGGAGGGGGGCGATATGTCAGGATTATGGACCTGTCTGTGTGTGTTTTTCTGCCAATGTGCTCCATGACCTAGTTTTCTCCCTTGCCTTATTGCTTCATTTTATTTCACCTGTGTTAGTTAATTATCCCTTGATAAGTTTAGTATTTAAAGTGTAGTCTGCCCCATCTTTCCTTGTCGGGTCTTGAACGTTGTGATGTGCTACGTGTGTTCCTGCCTGCCCTATGTTTGGATTAATAAAGACTGTTCTATTGGAATTATCCCACGTCTCCGCATTCCTCGCTCCTCACAGTAGGCATTCGTGACAGGCAAGAGGTAGGATGCACGTAAATATTGGAGCGGCTTTCCAGAGGTGGAGAGAACTCAAGGAGCGGGAAGGCCTTGAATTGGATGCCATGGTTGCTTTTTTCTTCTTGATAGGTGAGTTATGTTGATTTTGCTTTGTTTCACACCACTAATCTGTGTTGGCTTTTGCTTGAATATGCATGGCCGGCAGGCATAGCAGATTCCACCATCGTCGCTGCCAGAGTTGTGTACGTACATGTGGGGTGGAGTTATCAAAATAGGGGTGAGGTCCTGTTGGGGAATGGGCGTGTTTGTTTTGGTGCTTTCAAATATCAACATCGTTTTGCAAAATTCGCTTAGTCCACCTATAAATGTATGATACTTGCATTGTCTTGGCCATTGAACGAGCGTCTGGATGCAGTCTCGGATGAAAGTCTTGATGGTTTGATGGTTTGGTGGTGTTGAATTCACTATCAGATTCTTCCAGGTTTGAAGGGTGATGAACTCCAAGGATGTTATTCTGACTCGGTGGTGGTCGGGAGTGTTTTCTCCCTGATGGAAAGTGAAGACATGGCTGTAGTCAAAGCAGCACCAGTCCCAGGACTTGGCAACCAGAAGGCGAAGTGGATGAGAGAAGAGACAGAGTCAAAAAGCCAGGCGGGTCACTAATGTGAGGCCTTTTAACTTCTATGGAGGTCACCCCTCCGGGACGTCAAAAAGCCAATGGTGACACACTTTCGGAGGGAAAGTTTACAACTCTTTGTCTTCGAGCATGGTATGTTGCATATGTAACTGCATTGGGTGCTGATACAAAAACTATTAAAGATTCTTAGAACGCTATTATGTTGCATAGGTATCAACATATACACTCTCATTTAGATGATCAAAATACGAATCCATAGATACCAAACCAAATACCAAATACACCATCGCATTTCTATAATTTCAAATCCGTTAAAGGATTGTTAGGCTGCATTAATTAGGTCAACCGGAACCGGGAACACTTCCCATAGCACCCAATGTACTTATTACATCGTAAGAAGACTGGCATCTATGCTAATATTAGTCTCTTTCATTCTTATTCCGAGGTCACTGTAGCCATACGGATCCAGTCTGTATCCAGATCAGATTGTCACCGTAGCCACCCAGATCCAGTCCATATCCAGACCAGATGGTGGATCAGCACCTAGAGACAACCTCTACAGCCCTGAATGTCAGCGGAGACCATGTCAACTAGATGTGCCCCAGAGAAAGATCCCCTGCGAAGACCTCATCACCTCGACCACCATCGGCACAAGACCACGGGAACCAGACGAGTCCTCTGCACCTGTGTTGCAGCCTGTAATTAAACCACGCCATGCTGGTTTCATCTGGCCAGAGGAGAACTGAGCCTGCTTTCTCAGACTGATTGAACAGACACTATTGGAAGAGAGCTGAACTGGATGATGACAACACTGAATCATCAATTAACTGACTTTAGCTGGAAAAATGACTCTGTCACTGTGTTCTTGCATTATTGACAAACAATTTTTCTGTTTGACACTGTAAAGCTGCTTTGACACAACCAGTATTGTATAAAGCATTATATAAATAAAGGTGACTTGACTTGACCAAACATGATATAGGTGAGGTTATATTAATTAGTTATTTTATCATAACGCATGCATAAAACAGTATACAATACAAAAGACAATATACAGGAACAGTAATAATACACACAATGACCTGAGGATATGCATATTAAATTACTAAAGATTCTCAGGACACTAATATATTGCCTATGTACCAACATATAATATACCCTCTCGTTTAGATCATCAGAAGACGAATTCATAGATACTAAACATGGTAAGATTACATATAGGTAAAATTACATGAACGAGTGGTTCTATCATAAGCATGCATAAAACAGTATACAATACAAAAGACAATATACAGGAACAGTAATAATATACACAATGATCTGGGGATAGGCGTAGTCATTCATAGAAAGGTTTGGCTATGAATTAATTAGAGAAGAGTCCATTTTTTATGGGCAGTGTGTGTGTCTTTCCTATGGCAACATGAAGTGAGAGTTGCTCTGCCAACATTCCTTTCAGCAATAAAACCAGTGTTATCAGATGATTTGTCATTGCTTGCCATGATAACCAGAGGCCTGTTCTGCCTTTTTGAGGTGTTAGTTGCTCTTTGGGGGTTGTCCACAAAACTCTAACACACAGTTTGCTTCTTTTGGTTAGGGGGTTTGTCTGATTGGTCCAAACTGGACTGCAGTAGTACAGTCTTAAAATGTCACACACACAGTCTGCACAAATCAGACGTCATCAATAGTGGTTCATTACAGTTATTTATTAATGTGGTTAAAGGGTTAGTTCACCCAAAAATGAAAATTCTGTCATTAATTACTCACCCTCATGTCGTTCCAAACCCGTAAGACGCCATGCGGATAAATTTTCTACATTGTTTGTGCTTTGATTTGAACGTAAAACAACGTATCCATGTGGTGCGGCTGACACAGAACAACATACGCTGTTTGCGTTCAGTGCATATTCTCAAAAATGGCACTACGGTGACACGGAGGAGACGAATTGTTGAATAAAGTTTTTTTCTTTTGCGCACAAAAAGTATTCTCGAAGCTTCGTAAAATTATGGTTGAACCCCTGATGTCACATGGATTATTTTACCGATCTCCTTGCTACGTTTCTGGACCTTGATCGTGTAAGGACCCTTGCTGTCTATGGGAGGGTCAGAGAGCTGTCAGAATGCATCAAAAATATCTTAGTTTGTGTTCCGAAGATGAAGGTCTTACGGGTTTGGAACGACATGAGGGTGAGTAATTAATGACAGAATTTTCATTTTTGGGCGAACTATCCCATTAAGTCAGTAGGAAACTGTAGACCACATTTTTAAGTGAGAAATCACCCTAATCTATTATAATACTGTATACTAGGAACTGCAAGAGCTAGGGGGGCTGAAAAACATCTCTGTGGAGCTTCCTGATTGGCCGGTTAGTGATGACACAGTGCTTCACTTGGCAACCGCTGAGGCTCTAGCAACAGGTTGGTCCATCCAGTCGGTGGGTTTGGATTGGGCAACACTGAATTTCAGTTAACAGAATTATGATACTGATTTTTCTGAAATGCAACAAATATTTTGAGATGCCATTACCTTGCAGGAAAAGCAGGTGAGGAGCTACTGCATGAGGTTGCTTTCCGATATGTGGAGGGAATGAAGGACATGGAAGGGAGGAAGCCAGGACCTTCAAGTATTCTAGGTATGCAACAACATGTTGTAACTTTTGATAACGTGAGTAACCATCTAACCAAAATCACCATCACTAACACACTGTTTCTCATTACCAAATACTATTAAATACTGTTTATTATTATTTATAATAAAATATTATATATTGAACAATAATATTTAATAAACAACAACAGCCATTAAAATGTTACTAAGAAATTCAGGAAAGAGTACAAAGGCAGTACTCTGATAAAGCATTAAAGTTATATAAAAAATTTCTTGGCATGTTTGTGAGCACCGAACAGCCGCTGACCCCCTGAACCTCACATCTCCGAAAATGTTGAAGCAAATTTTCAAATTGGCGCCATCTTTATTAACAAACTGCATATTTGGGGCCTCATTTATAAAATACTGCGTAGAAAGCATCCTAAATTTGATTTTACGATCATTTCTCAAAGTGCCTACGTGTGATTCATAGAACGAACGTATGCACAGAAAATGTGCGTAGGCCTCCCTTTTAGATGTGAAATCTATAAATTGCAATGATCTTGAAAGTTTCAGATCTCCGCCTTGTAAACGATGTCTATTTAATGTCATTGACTTATAAAAGAGCACCTGACAATGTCCAAATTTTTTACAAGCGGCAAGAATAGCTTATATTTTCAAAACTCGGGCAAGCAAAAGTGCGTACGTCTGCTCAGACCCTGAGCAGACGTACTTAGGCTAATCAACAGTTAAAATCATATTTACCAATAGGTACCAATATAAAAAAATGAAATACAAACAATATGGAAATTATTACACAAAGTGCAAACTTCCTGCTCCCACTGCGCAATGAACTTTTATTCAGTTTAGTTTCAGTTTAGAGCTTTATTAATCCCCTTGGGGCAATTAATTCAGACTTTCGTAGTGCTTCACATATACAACACTTAACACACAAACAAATACTCAAAATACACCAAATACATAAGACAAAAAAAATTATAATAAAATAATAAATCAACTAAATTTATTACATAAACGTATTGCTTCAGGCACAAAAGTAAATTTGTACCAATTTGTGAAAAATCTAATTGACCTTAAACGTCTCCCAAGGGGCATCCACTTAAAATAATCATTCAAAGGGTGTGTGCAGTCTCCTATAATTTTTTGTGCCATCCTCATCACTTGACATTGTGTTTACATGTTATGAAAGTATTTGCAAGAATGTACGAAAACTATAGTGTTTTGAGCAGCAGAGTGGATGTGCCACTAACTTAAAGGGGTCGTGAACTGTTTTTGTTTTTTTGTATTTTGTTATTTTATGTATTTTGTACTGTTCTCTTGTACTGTCCACTTATAATGTTATCAAAATTTTTACAAAAACATCATAATTTAGAAGTAATAGGCTATTTTCTGTACTTTTCTGACCCCCTCATCGGAACGCTGCATTTGAATAGGCGTGGCGGATTGTAGACTTAACACCCACTAGTATGAAATGCATAAATACTCAGTACATATCAAACAATCTGTAATAACAGACAGAGCAATAGTGACCACGGAATAAAATCAGTTACTCAAACTTGTGTGGTGCGATTTTACTGTCAGATCCAATATAGTCGGCACAGCATCGTCTTTTAGTTTTAATCTTTCTGAAAATCAAATTGTGCCTTGCTTGTAAATGAATCTGTGGTAAAATGAAGTGAACAAAGAACCAAGTTCTTTGGTTCTCAAGTTCTTATTTACTGATGTGGTCTGGAACTTCATTAAAAATAAAGCTCATCCACTTGTTCTCCACGAGTTCTTTCCTAATGTTGGGATCAGAAGGAAGGCAATGCAAAGACTGTTCCCCTTCAGGAACTCGAGCTGCGTCGAAACGCTACAGGAATGCCTCCAGCGTGACCACACTCTGAATCACATGTGTAATCAGTCCAATGGATGGGCGAGACGTCACGGGCGGGGTGACATAGCGACCAGGAAGCATAAAAGCACGTGCGGTGAAACCGGCATCAGCTTTCTGTCATTCAGCAAGCGCTCTGTGTGTGTCAGTCTTATTTGGTGTTGTCTGTCCATTATCATTGCGAGCATTTGTCACTGCGTATGCTTTGCTTTCCGAGGGCTCTCTTTGAGGAGGGAGTCTTCACCAGCGTTTTTCGTGGTGCCGGCCCCACTTTCGCCGAGGCGGAGCAGTGGCTGTGCTCGTGGGGTTGGCATATGGATCCGGTGGAGGGAATGTAGACGGGCGACTCCCTATCTTCTTCCTCACCTACCAGATCCAGTGCCCGCTCTCGGGGTTCGGAAGCCCGTATTGCGGTTCTTTCCCCTCCTCCTAGGAGGTTGATGAGGGTGTCGATGAGCTCGCCAGTTACACAAGCATCAGTTAAACAAGCATATTATGCCTAATATTATAATGAGCTGCTTTACTGTGGAGCGGAGCTGATTTACAGTCGCACAAGCATTATGTCTATATTATTATGAGCTGCATTTACTGGGGAGGGGAGCTCGCGCAGTCAACTCTCGGAAATAAGGGGCTGATTGTGCTTCTCCCCGCTGAATGCTCCGTTCCCGCCGGGCACGTTCCGAGGAGTGTGTCCGTGCTTGCGAGCTTGCGGTTCGGTCCCGCTATTGCTGAGGCACGGTGGCGATTCCATAATTCTGAGGAGTAAAAGTATTTATCTGACTATGAGAAGTTAGATATACAGGGGCTCTTGGGATAAAAATTTATCGAGTAAGAGCACGTGTTTACCTCTCTTCCTCTAAGGAGGTTGAGGCGGTCAGCAGGGGCTGCTGGGCGGGATCGAGAGTCGAGAGTGAGAGTAGGCCGGTCACTCACTGTCAAGCAGTTCCAGACTGCTGTACATGAGACCCCTACAGTGGTGGCTTAAGGCCAAGGGGTTCTCCCCGAGGGGAAACCCGCTTCGCATGCTCAAGGTCACACGGCGGTGCCTACGTGCCTTAGACATGAGAGAAGGCTGGGTCTGCTGGGTCTGATGGCAGCTGCGTCCAACGTGGTTACTTTTGGCCTGCTGTACATAAGTACTGCTGTACCTACAATGGTGGCTTAAGGCCAAGGGGTTCTCCCCGAGGGGAAACCCGCTTCGCATGCTCAAGGTCACACGGCGGTGCCTACGTGCCTTAGACATGTGGAGGAAACCTTGGTTCTTGTCTCAAGGCCCGGTGCTGGGAGCTCCTTGTCGCCGCGTAACGCTAGCGACGGACGCATCCCTCACCGGTTGGGGAGCGGTCATGAGTGGCCGCTCAGCCCGCGGTCTGTGGAGGGGTCGCCATCTCACGTGGCACATCAACTGCCTGGAGATGCTGGCCGTGTTTCTTGCATTGAAACACTTTCTCCCAGACCTAGAGAAGGCCGGTCACTCACTGTCAAGCAGTTCCAGACTGCTGGGTCTGATGGCAGCTGCGTCCAACGTGGTTACTTTTGGCCTGCTGTACATGAGACCCCTACAGTGGTGGCTTAAGACCAAGTGGTTCTCCCTGAGAGGAAACCCGCTTTGCATGCTCAAGGTCGCGCGACGGTGCCTACGTGCCTTACACTTGTGAAGGAAACCTTGGTTATTATCTCAAGGCCCGGTGCTGGGAGCTCCTGGTCGCCACATATGCTAGCGACGGATGCATCTCTCACCGGTTGGGAGTGGTCATGAGTGGCCAATCGGCCCACGGCCTGTGGAGTGGCCGCCATCTCATGTGGCACATCAGTTGACTGGAGATGCTGGCCATGTTTCTAGCTTTGAAACACTTCCTCCCAGGCCTAAGAGATCGCTATGTGTTGGTGCACACCGACAACACAGCAGTGGTCTTTTATATATGTGGGGGCAGACATCCTGTCGAGGCAGGGGCCGAGGCCCGGGGTAGAGGTCTTCGTGGCGGCCATTGTGGCCTACCACGCCCCTCTCGGTGGCCATTCAGTGGGAAGACACCCTCTTCTTACACGTTTCCTCTGCGGTGTGCTGAGGCCAAGGCCTCCGGCCAGAAAAGCTTATGCTAAGTGGTGGATCAGGATGCTATTCCATAGCCTTGAGTCCTCTGATCTCCCCTCTCCTTTGGGGGTCAAGGCTCACTCCTCCAGAAGTTGGCCTTCGGGACGGCGGGCCCCGCCTACTTTAGCCACTCCTGGCTCCCTTTTCTCTCACCTTAGTTGTGCTCTTCCACACTAGGCATGGATTTGCAAGTCTGGCGGCGTGGGCATTCTCGTTCCCGTAGTGTTTAGACGCAGCTTGAGTTCCTGAAGGGGAACGTCTCCAGGTTACGCATGTAACGAGACGCTGCATCTCAGGGCCATACTTCCGGCATCCCTGCCAGTGCTTGCATCACTCCTAGAAGCTGATGCCGGTTTCACCGCACGTGCTTTTATGCTTCCTGGTCGCTACGTCACCCCGCCCGTGATGTCTCGCCCATCCATTGGACTGATTACACATGTGATTCAGGGGCGTGGTCATGCTAGAGGCGTTCCCGTAGCGTTTCGACGAAGAATCTCGTTCCCTTCGGGGAACCATGGTTACATGCGTAACCTGGAGATGTTTTTCCACAACTTGGCACTGCACAGCTTTGTGTTTTTGGAGCCATCTTTATCATTTGGTTTCTGATTAAACCTGCTTATCTCTCTCATTATTTACCTTCTACATGCACGAATCGGTGGGCGGGGCTAAACAGGCTCAGCTTTGCCATTGCTTTAAGGATATGCTGAGATGATGTCACATGCTTGAATGCTCAAGCTGAGCTGAACTGTTTGAATTCTTGTGTACTGTACTGTGGCCCATTATCAAAAATCACTGTGTCTGGGATCCAGTGTAATGCAAAATGGACCTTTAACCTGTATCACTGCACCTGTATCACCGTGCTTGACCTAGTGTCTGTGAGACAGTCAACTTCCCAGAAGTTGGAGAAATAGTCAACTGTGATGAGATATGCTCTGTTGTTGAATGAAAACAAATCTGTTCCCACTTTTGCCCATGGTCTCATAGGAATGTCATGTAGGCACATTGTCTCTTTCTGTTGTTGTACAATATTAATATTAATATTAATATTAATATTAATATTTAGTTTTGGTCACACTATTTAATGGGGCACCAGCCAAAGTATTTCACCTTGACAATAAAGAACAATCATGGAAGATTGTTGAATAAATAAATATTACATAAATTGGAGAAAGATGTAGTCTGACCAATCCTGAAAGATTTGAGGGATATTGTTAACTTGTAGAGCCTCTTACTGAATTATCAACACAAGGAAGACACGGGTGTAATAAAAGATTTATTAACAAAAGGATAGGCAAGAGTAACTAACAACTACTAAATGGATACAATGAATGGATAAAGTGCAAAACATTGGTATTACTATGAACGTTACACTTTATCTTATGGAAAGATAAACTGTAGTTCCCTTTCAGTCAGTCACGTTCGACGTTACGTCAGTCGTGACTGACGAATTGGGATCTCGCCCGAGAGCCCAATCACCTTCGAGTGTTAAC
>NW_015547815.1:122451-124143 GCF_001515605.1 Sinocyclocheilus anshuiensis | reverse complement strand
CTCAGTTTGATGATTTAGTTGATTTATAATGAGTTTGTTGATTTGGGAGTAGTTCTCAATGCAACACTGAACTAGTCCGAAATGGTGTCATGTTATCTCCAGGTCTCCATTTTTCAGTAGCTGTATGTCTGTTTGATTGACACTCAGCCACTGAAGATAAGATATGCACGGCTTGGCACTTGTTCAAAAGACTGCATTTATATACCGCCAATACCTAAGGTACACAGTACGTGACAATGAACAGAGCCCTCATTTACAGCAGTTATAATGGCTTGAATGAGCAGCCTTCTCTTTGCAGCAATGGTTGTTCTGTTCTGTTTTAAGAGTTGTATTTCAGCATTTATTTGGAATTGTTGTCCTCTTGTTGACTTAGTAAAATTTCTGTTTATCATTTACTCACTCTCATGTCTAGTAGTTTGCATTACTAGTTTCACTGCTTTATGTAATATCTGCTTTGTCCAAAAAAGTAATTGTTATTGAGCTTTATCACTTTATCTTTTGCAGATCTTCCTGCTTGCATGTCCCCCTTGTAAAACGGCCATGGTTATCTTTAGGTAAGTATTCAGTAACGGGTTGCACTGCAGCGAGCTGTTAGATTTCTTGTTACCTTCACTCTTGGTCTTCATGTGCAATTTAAGTCTAGTGACAGTAACTACTATTTTGGTTGTTTGGCCTCTTCAGCATATGAGGAATGCAAACCTATGCAGATCACCAGACTCTTCCTAAAATAGCCTTTCAACACCATTTTCTGTGAATGCTTAGGGTACTCATGAGCAGTGTTTTGGGGTAACACATTACAAGTTACTCAAGTTACGTAATCAGATTACTTTTTCCAAGTAACTAGTAAAGTAACACATTACTTTTTGATTTACAAGAAAATATCTAAGTTACTTTTTTTCCCCATTTCTGTCTCCATGTTGAGAGAATTTGGGAGTGAGTGCAGAGGCGTTGGGTTCGCTGTGTAAATATAAGGGTTACTGCAAGTCTAGACTAAATGTGAACATGCATTTAGTCATCTCACCTGCACAAAAACACATTCAGTATTTTTCAAAATGGAAAAAAAAGAGTGAAATGCAAACTCAGAATTTGACGCAAACCTGCAATATTTAAATGTTAACACAAAAATGAGGCCTGAGGCTTATTCATTTCACTTTTGGTGTGAAAGGGCCTTTTACATTTGCCAAAAACTGAACACTTTTATATTAAAAACAAACAAGCAAACAATTAATATTAATATTGAGTTCCAGGTCACATGTCACTTAAGGTGAGTGTGAGAGTGTCAGATAATTCTTTCCTATTTTACGGGACACCAGCTCACCTTGACCACCTTGACAATAAAGAACAATCATGGAAGATTGTTGAATAAATAAATATTACATAAATTTGTAGTCTGAGTAGTCTGACCAATCCTGAAAGATTTGAGGGATATTGTTAACTTGTAGAGCCTCTTACTGAATTATCAACACAAGGAAGACACGGGTGTAATAAAAGATTTATTAACAAAAGGATAGGCAAGAGTAACTAACAACTACTAAATGGATACAATGAATGGATAAAGTGCAAAACATTGGTATTACTATGAACGTTACACTTTATCTTATGGAAAGATAAACTGTAGTTCCCTTTCAGTCAGTCACGTTCGACGTTACGTCAGTCGTGACTGACGAATTGGGATCTCGCCCGAGAGCCCAA
>NW_015547815.1:121697-122281 GCF_001515605.1 Sinocyclocheilus anshuiensis | reverse complement strand
TGGTGTTACGGCGTGTCAGCGGGGGTTGCCATCCAGGCTGCTGAAACCTCGGCGGGCTGCAGCTTTCATTCTGCGGTCTCGCCGCGACCTCCCCTGGACGCTTCAGCGCTCTCTAAAAGAGTCAATTTCCTTCAAAAAAGAACAATTTCTAAAAGAGCTCCACGAGCGACGGGCGTCTTTTTAAAGATGGCTTCCCGCTCGTGCGTTTCTGGATGTGGTCGTTTCCTGGCTTCATCTGACGGTCACGATCGCTGTGTCTCGTGCTTGGGCTTTCAGCACGCTGAAGCAGCGCTCGTGGATGAGTCATGTTCTCAGTGCGGGAACATGACCATCGCGATGTTGCGGTAGTACAAGGTCCTCCCCTTCGGGCTATCCCTGTCGCCTCGTGTCTTCACCAAGGTCGTGGAGGCAGCCCTCGTTCCATTGAGGGCATTCGCATTCTCAACTACCTCGACGACTGGCTCATACTGGCCCAGTCTCGAACGCAGTTGTGTGAACACAGGGACACGGTGCTCAGTCTCCTCAGCCGGTTGGGGCTTCGGGTCAACTGGGAAAAGAGCAAACTCTCCCCGGTGCAGAGGATC
>NW_015547815.1:121082-121568 GCF_001515605.1 Sinocyclocheilus anshuiensis | reverse complement strand
CTCTGACGGCTAAGGCTTACAGTGCTGCTGGACAGGCCGCTTCCGCCCTGCACGCCATGGCCCTCCTGCAAGTCCACCAGGCCAAGGCGTTGAAGCAGTTGCACGAGGGTGGTGCTGACCCAGGTCAACCCAGGACTCGGTCAACCTCTCAGCACGTCTCTCAGTAGAGCGTGCACAGTCGATGCTGAACTGCCTGGGGTCTTTCCAGCGCAAGAGGGCGGTTCCACTGAAACAGTTTCAGAGGCTCCTGGGGCATATGGCATCCGCAGCCATGGTCACGCCGCTCGGGTTGCTTCATATGAGACTGCTTCAGCGTTGGCTTCACGACCGGGTCCCGAGATGGGCATGGCGACACGGCACATACCGGGTTTCTGTCACCCCATTCTGCCGTCAGACCTTCAGCCCGTGGGCAGATCTTGCCTATCTTCGGACAGGGGTGTCCCTAGCACAAGTATCCAGGCATGTTGTTGTGTCAACAGATGCCTC
>NW_015547815.1:114425-119534 GCF_001515605.1 Sinocyclocheilus anshuiensis | reverse complement strand
CTTCTCCGTTCCCTCCTTCAGGGAGCGAGGGTTACACAAGTAACCGAGACGTTCCTTTAGAGGTAATAAGGTAAACTTTATTCTCAATTCAACAAATAAACTGAGAGATTATTTGTTGTCAAATAGCATCAGCTATATAAAATCTAATGCAAATTAGATAATCACATACTTACAATACACATTAATGCCAAAGATCTCTCATATACTGACAATACACGTTAATGGCACATGTTAAGTGTAGCTTTCTCGGTCAGCGGTGAGGGATTCACATGTGATAAATGCAGGGAAATAGTTAGGCTGACAGAGAAGATTTCAGAACTAAAGACACGCATCCAAACTTTAATTGAGGATAGTAAGAATGTGAGGGTCTTAGAAACGGCTTTAGATGCGACTAGTTTAGCAAGTCCCGTACATTGCCAGGAGCCAGAGCGCCTGACATCTTGGCAAATTTGAAAGTGCTGGCTAATGCTACAAATAAATTCAGTAAGATTGTTATTCATGTAGCAAATTAGCTCAAAAGGGAAATATTTATAATTAATTATAACTGGTTATAAATAATAATAAATATTTAGATTAGATCTTAGAATTATTAGATTATCTTTAGATTATTCCTTCGATAGCTCAGCTGGTAGAGCGGAGGAAGGTCGGTAGAAGTGTTGGCAATCCTTAGGTTGCTGGTTCGACTCCGGCTCGAAGGAGGTCTGTTTTTGGGGAAGTTGTGGCCTAATGGTTAGAGAGTCGGACTCATAACCCAAAGGTTGTGGTTTAGAGTCTCGTACCGGCAGGGATTGTAGGTGGGGGGAGTGAATGTACAGCGCTCTCTCCCACCTTCAATACCACGACTGAGGTGCCCTTGAGCAAGGCACCGAACCCCCACCTGCTCCCCGGGCGCCGCAGCATAAATGGCTGCCCACTGCTCCGGGTGTGTGTTCACGGTTTGTGTGTGTTCACTGCTGTGTGTGTGCACTTTGGATGGGTAAATGCAGAGCACTAATTCCGAGTATGGGTCACCATACTTGGCCACATGTCACGTCACTTTCACTTTCACTTTAGAATTTACTGTAGCAGAATCAATATTACAATTATATGATCTGTCCGTCCACCGAGCAGACAATATAATAATTTAGCAATTCAAGGAAAGATTATTTTCCTGGCCAAGTAACAGCAGCATTCCTACTTTATGCAGTACTAGCAGTAATTTTGCATGTAGCAAGATTCAACATTCAGTGACTATGAATTGTGAGCAGCACACAGAGGCAATCGATTGTGAATATAAGGGATTTAATAAATGAAACAGGAGTGAGCTGGAGGTTTACCTGGTTCTTCTGAAGATAGGAAAGTCCACAGCGGATCGACAAAGTTACTTGAAGATAAAAACTGCAGGAAAATCAAACTCAAGAGGAGAGTTCTTGAGGAGTCTTGGATAGTGTCTGTCTCAAGAAGAAAGGCTTTGAGCAAAGATTAGTCTGAGTTAATGGCTTTTGATAGTTCCTATCCACACCCACCATTTGGGTGGAATGGCCAATCAGAGGCATGAATTTTGAGCGGGAGAAACTTTTTTTGTCTCCGTTTATGGCCCATTTGCATGTTTATTGCTGATCTGGAGGATTGGTGCAGTTTTACCCAAAATATGGTACAAATAGTATGATGCATTTCACGATCACATCATGTACATGTTGCGAATCATCATCAGAGTCAGGATCCATTTGCAGCGTTTTTATTGCGTAAACAGACAAGACAGGGTCAATCACCAGTAGATACAATAGCGAAGGCTAGGCTGAGACAGAACGTGGGACGGGCAGGAGGTCGAGGCAGGCGGCAGACAAACACAGTAGTAGAACAATCCAAGTCAGGGCAGGCAGAGACAGATCAGAGTACGATAAACAGTCCAAGGTCAAACGAGCAGGCAAGATACAGGGTAAACGCTCAGAAGTGACAGCCGGGGCAAATCAAGACTTCGCAGTGAGTTGCTGTGAGTGTTTGGCTTAAATGTGTGTGTGCGTGATTCAATGCAGGTGTGTGCGTGCAATCAGTCCCAGGTATGAGGCATGATGGGAACTAGAGTCCGAATGGATAAAGTCAATATTCAGGAGAGAGTTCCCTCTGGTGGTGAGGAGGAGGCGGTACGGAAGCCTCCTCTGTAACAGTACATCATTGCAAACAACACATGCATACACCAGATACATTTGTAACTGATTAATTATAGTCTAAATAAGGAAAAAGTCTTTATGTGTGTGTGCTATGTGAGCATGGTGTAGTTTGCTGGTCAGCCAGGCCGTTAGTGCCTGGCCCCGGGGGTCATTTACGTCTCTTTGCCTGAGACATAAAGCCCCCATGACCCGCAATGATCCTAAGCAGACGCTACGTTCACGTCAGCACTAATGATGCACGACTTCACCAGTCGGAGATCACTAAAAATGGCAATAAAGAGGTGTGTGAACTTGCAAGTTTAATGTCAGACACTATAATATGCTCTGGTCCCCTCCCTGCTTACCGTGGTGACAAGATACATAGCAGACTGTCGTCACTCAATGGCTGGATGTCTAAGTGGTGCCCGCAGAATAACATAGCTTTCATAGACAATTGGATGAGTTTTTGAGACAGACCTGACCTGTTGAAAAGAGATGGTCTTCATCCCTCCAGGGGTGGTGCCGCTCTTCTCTCTAGAAATATGGCATATAGTCTTAGAGTTTGTACTTGACTAACTGGGGCCCCAGTCAGGAAGCAGACAGACTGCATAAACCGGCCGTCTGCTAGCCACCTCGAGTCACAGAAGTCGGTGAAGTGGGGTATGAGTGGTTTTGAACGAATGAATGAAACGCATTTGTTAGTTTCACTCCGTCTCGAATCGCGCTCGCAGAAAGCGCTTGAGAAATAGTGTCTCTTCCGCGGCTCGGTACGCTTTCAACTCGTTTTTTTAGTCTCGAACAAGACTGTAGGACATTCACGTTACATGATTTGACTGATTTTTATGTAGAAAGGGCAACAGCGCACTGCATTAAAAGAAATGATCGTTCGTGTTTTCATAACCGCTGGTCAAATTAAAAAACAAAACTAAAATTAAATAATCTTTGAGAGCAAGGGGGCCCCCTGGTGTTTTGGGGGCCCTACGCAGCTTGCGTATTTTGCGTATAGGGAGGATCGGCTCTGTCAGGACCTACTCATTGTCGTAATCTTACTTTAGATTTAATACTGTCACATGGAATTGATGTTAATGGCGTTGAAATTCTGCAGCAGAGTGATGATATCTCAGATCATTATCTAGTCTCATGTATACTCCATATAGCTAAAGCTGCAAATTCAACTCCTTGTTACAAATATGGTAGAACCATCACTTCTACCACAAAAGACTGCTCTGTAAATAATCTTCCTGACTTGTCTCAATTCCTCAGCATATCCAATAGCTCAGAAAAACTTGATGGTGTAACAGAAACTATTAACTCTCTCTTTCCTAGCACTTTAGATACTGTTGCTCCTTTATGCTTAAAGAAGATTAAGGAAAACAGTCCGACACCGTGGTATAACGAGCACACTCGCGAATTAAAGAGAGCATCCCGGAGAATGGAGCGCAGCTTGAAGAAAACAAAACTATTGGTATTTCGTATTGCATGGCAGGAAAGTACTTCTACTTATAGAAAAGCTCTAAAAACTGCCAGATCTACTTACATTTCGTCTCTCTTAGAAGAGAACACAAAACACAAACACAACCCCAGGCATTTACTCAATACAGTATAGCTAAATTCATGAAAAATAAAGCATCAACAGACGCAGACCTTTCTCAACAGCACAGCAGTAATGACTTTATGAACTTCTTTACTTCCAAGATCGATACTATTAGATAAAATTATAACCATGCAGCCGTCAGCCACAGTATCGCATCAGATAGTGAACTATAGATCCCCTGAGGGAAAATTCCACTCATTTTCTGCTATAACACAGGAAGAATTGTATAAACTTGTCAAATCATCAAAACCTACAGCATGTATGTTAGACCCTATTTCATCTAAGCTGCTAAAAGTAGTGCTTCCAGAAGTCATAGATCCTCTTCTGAATATTATTAATTCATCAATGTCTTTAGGATATATCCCTAAAACCTTCAAATTGTTATTAAGCCTCTCATAAAAAAAACCACAACTTGATCCTAGATAATTAGTTAATTACAGACCGATCTCAAATCTCCCTTTTCTGTCAAAAATACTAGAAAAGGCAGTATCATCTCAGCTATGTTCCTTCTTGGAGAGAAATGGTATCTCTGAGGATTTCCAGTCAGGATTTAGACCATATTATTGTACTGAGACTGCTCTCATCAGAGTTACAAATGACCTGCTCATGTCATCAGATCGTAAAAGGCAGTATCCTCCTATGTTCCTTCTTGGAGAGAAATGGTATCTCTGAGGATTTCCAGTCAGGATTTAGACCATATTATTGTACTGAGACTGCTCTCATCAGAGTTACAAATGACCTGCTCATGTCATCAGATCGTGGTTGTTTTTCTCTATTAGTACTACTGGATCTTAACGCTGCGTTTAACACTATCGACCACAACATTCTTTTGAGTAGGCTACAAAATGATGTTGGCATTAGTGGAATTGCATTGTCATGGTTCAAATCTTACTTATCTGACCATCATCAATTCGTAGCAGTGAATGACGAGATATATCGATCACAAGTACAGTATGGAGTGCCACAAGGCTCAGTACTAGGACCATTGCTTTTCACACTTTACATGTTACCCTTGGGAGATATCATCAAAAACATGGTATTAGCTTTCACTGTTATGCTGATGATACTCAGCTCTATATTTCTTCGAGGCCCAATGAAACATACAAATTTGCAAAACTAACAGAATGCAAAGTTGATATAAAAAACTGGATGACTAGTAATTTCCTACTGCCAAATTCTGAAAAAACAGAGGTTTTAATTATTGGACCAAAAATCTCTGCATGTAATAACCTAAAACACTGTCTAACACTTGATGGCTGCTCAGTTAATTCCTCGTCATCAGTTAGGAACCTAGGTGTGCTATTTGATCTTTCCTTTGAAAACCATGTTTCTAGCATTTGTAAAACTGCATTTTTCCATATTAAAAATATATCTAAATTATGACCT